>NC_079530.1:528154-596273 GCF_003711565.1 Takifugu flavidus
GTCCACAGTGCCCAGCTGGGTGTCCCTGAAGAGTGACCGGTCCAAAGATAGACCAATAACCTTCAGGAGTTCAGAGGAAATGTAAGAAAACTAAAGCGTGATGATGTGTTTGTGTGGCACCCTTTAAACTTTGATATCAGACCTCAAGGCTCACCTTTAAAGTAAGGTTTTCTGAACCACATAACTCTGCCTTAGAACATTTCACAACCATACAAAACATCATTTTGTGGGTATTAGCCTCCACTATCGTGAAAAATTAAATTAATGAAACGGTGCACCAACATGTCAGGCGTTCGCTCCCATTAACTCCCATGTTAATTTTAGTGTGGTAAATCTTTTAAAACTGAAAATTGCTTGTGTTTTTAACTGGTCATTTCTCCTACATGGGTTAACATCATCTCACTAAAATTCCTAGGCATATATTTTAAAGTTTCCCAACAATATCCACCATTGCAGAGTGCTCCAGCTCTCCATTTAGATACGGATGGGTAAGACATGGCAGGTCTGTGCAGCTTGTTCTGCCACACTGTTCCACCACATGTCATGAAAATTCATTAAAAAGTCTATTGATAAGGCTCCTGGTTCTAATAAACCCATAGACAACAATATCAGTCATTTCTAAATGGTTGAAATAAGCTTTTGAATACGCGTGACCTCTGTGCTATTTAATGATCAGTTTCAGAGACCAGACGACTGTATTTGGAGCATAAATGGAGAACTTTTGTTCTGTTCTATGAGTTATATTCCTGATTTGGCACTTTTATTTTTAACCTAAATTCACAATGAAGAAAAGCCACTAAACACTTAGATCAAATACACTTTTCTCCAACTAAACGAGCTTGTTAGAACGTAAATAACTTTATATGTTTTGCTCAGTGTTCATTCAATCTTCAACTGTCAGAGCAAACTGAAAGTAGAAGTGAACGCAGCCTTTCTTAGGCGTTGCTAACGCCCAGTAGACATGTATAACCACTATTCCCATTTTTGACAGCTATCAGAAACGGTCTGCTTCCATTGGAGATTCCTCCTGTCCCGAGGGTGAAAAGAAACGGAGAACTGAACTGCAGACCGCCGACCTGAACAACAGCGTCTCACGTAAGCTCGTACATTTGTATTTATAAGATACTTTTGGGTCGGAATAAAGGAACAACTTGTGTATTTACAATGTGCAAGAGAAGATCCAGAGAGCACTTGTTTGGTTCCACTGGAACCCCTGGACCCTCTTCAGACCTTCCTAAATGCTTAGACAGTATTTAGCAACATTTAGTCATTGAGTTCTGGAAAGTGTTAAAGAGTTGAAGGCAGGTGACCTTTACAGGACAATGGGTCTGCTGAGTATGATGTGTTTGGAGAAGGTTTGATGTGTTTTTCTAAATATCATCCAGCTTTTACCAGCTGTTTAGTCCAAGCAAACTCTTGGAAGACATGGAAATGGTTGTTATAGACTAAATTAGATTGAAACCCAATGAAATAAAAGAATAGGTGTACATAAGAAGACATAACATTTCAAACTGACAGTGAGATGGGTCATGACCCGACTGTTGCTTCTATCATTCAAACATGACAGAATATTTTCCAGTTGAGGACATCTGTGTTCCTGCTGTAGATGACAATTGTAAAAGGATTTAAAAGATTGTTTGTTTCAGAGGGTGGTGAACTGCAGGAGGTGATAGAAGGACATAAGATCAGTCTGAAGAGAAGATGTGAACATGTGACTGAAGGAACTCATGAAGCAGGAAGTGGAACCCTGCTGAACAAGATCTACACTGAGCTCTACATCACTGAGGGACAAAGTGAGGAGGTGGACACACAACATGAGGTGAGACAGCTTGAGAGAACCTCCAAGAAGAACATCCAGGACACTCCAATCAAGTGCCAGGACATCTTCAAAGTCTTATCTGAGCAACAGAGACACATCAGAGTGGTTCTGACCAACGGTGTCGCCGGCGTTGGAAAAACCTTCTCAGTGCAGAAGTTCAGTCTGGACTGGGCAGAAGGTTTGGAGAACCAAGACATCAGTCTGGTGCTTCCGCTCTCATGCAGGGAGCTGAACTTGATCAGAGATGAGCAGCACAGTCTTCTCTCACTGCTTCATGTTTTCCATCCAACATTACAGAAGATCAGAGCAGAAGATCTGACTGTCTGGAAACTTCTGTTCATCTTTGATGGCCTGGATGAAAGCAGATTTTCACTGGGTTTCAACAAGCATCAGCTCATCTCTGATGTCACACAAGTATCGTCCGTTGAGGTGCTCCTGGTGAACCTCATCCAGGGGAACCTGCTTCCCTCAGCTCTCATCTGGATCACCTCCAGACCTGCAGCAGCCTATCAGATTCCTCCCTCGTGTGTTGACAGGATCACAGAAGTACGAGGCTTCACTGACTCCCAGAAGGAGGAGTACTTCAGGAGGAGGTTCAGTGATGAAGATCTGTCCAAGAGAATCATCTCACACATCAAGGCCTCCAGGAGCCTCCACATCATGTGTCTGATCCCAGTTTTCTGCTGGATCACTGCTATAGTTCTGGAGGACATGATGACCAGAGACCAGAGAGGAGAGCTGCCCAAAACCCTGACTGACCTCTACTCACACTTCCTGAGGGTTCAGATAAAGAGGAAGAAGCAGAAGTATGGAGGAAAGCAGAGACCAGAGGAACTGACTGAGGCTGATAAAGAACTCCTTCTGAAGTTGGGTCGGCTGGCGTTTGAACATCTGGAGAAAGGAAACATCATGTTCTACTCAGAAGACCTGGAGCGATGTGGACTGGACGTCTCCGAGGTGTCGGTGTACTCAGGAGTTTGTACAGAGATCTTCAAAAGAGAGAGTGTGATCTTCCAGAAATCAGTCTACTGCTTTGTTCATCTGAGCGTTCAGGAGTTTCTGGCTGCCGTCTACATGTTCCACTGTTACACCAGATACAGTCAGTTCCTAGAATATTCTGAACCAGTCACATCTCTTGATGACTTCCTCAGGAGAGCACTAATGGAATCTCTTGAAAGTGAAAATGGCCACCTGGACTTGTTTGTTCGCTTCCTTCATGGTCTCTCTCTGGAGTCCAATCAGAGGATCTTGGGTGGACTGTTGGATCAGAGGAACAGCCACCCAGAAACCATCCAGAAGGTCCTCAACAACCTGAAGGAGCTGAACAGTGGTGAATTCTTCCCAGACAGAAGCATCAACATCTTCCACTGTCTGATGGAGATGAAGGATCATTCAGTCCTTCAGGAGATCCAAAAGTTCCTGAAGTCAGGGGAGATATCAGAGAGGGAACTGTCAGTGTTCCACTGTTCAGCTCTGGCCTACCTGCTGCAGATGTCAGAGGAGGTTCTGGATGAGCTGAACCTGTGGCAGTACAACACCTCAGTGCATGGACGACGTCGCCTGATTCCAGCTGTGAGGAACTGCAGGAAGGCCGTGTAAGTAAAGATTTCTGGGGCCGGACATCGGCGTTTAAATCAAGCGAGTGGATCATGTCAGGTAGCAATACCCCCTCCAGTGGTCATTCCTTCAATTCTTTATCTCCATTGCAGCATCCATAAATTAAAAACAACAATTCATCCAGAAATGTTCAACACCGGCTGGATATAAGTTCAAAGGTCAATCCAGACAAACCAACATGAGGCAGGAATAATAGGAGCCACAAGTTAACTGACTATCATGAAATTACTGTCATGTCATTAAATCACTTTTGTTTGTTTGTATACATCGTATTCTAACGACAGAAAAACACATTTTAACGAATGACACGTGACTATTTTGCTTCATTTGTTCAACGTAAAAACAGCGGCCTCGTTGGTTTAAATGGGTGTTTTAGGTCTTTGTGGCGGTTCCGTTTGGAGCCTTTATGTGACCCACAAAGTTGTTTGAGCCTTTCCACACCCGTTAGGTGGCAACTTCATCACTAGCAACAAAAGGTGCAGTGAAAATGATGTGAAGGGAAACAGGCAGATAGAACAGAAGCTGAGGGCAATCGATGCAACCAGAGACTCTGATGTCATCGATCGGATCGCTGAATTAAGACTTGACGCACCATCGTACAAATTGGATGAAATGCAAAATATCCAAAGAGCCGATAGACAGATAAAAAGATGCACGTTTCTTTAAACCATTTGCTAGAATCATTTTAAATATTGAGTAATTATGAGCTGTTCTAAAATAAGACAAATGTTGAGAATAATTCAGTTCATTTCAGATCTGATGGTCGTTCAAACTGTTGCTCTACGGTGTTGAATTGAGCTTTTCCAGGAAATGAGCTACATTTGTGTTGAGGTAGATTCTCAGATAAGTTGATGAGAAATCCCAAAGTTTGACTCACTATTTTTGTTTCATACACAACAGACTGTCTGATAGTTTTCTTTCAACGAGTGATTGGGAAGTTGTGACCTCAGCAATGACGTCAAACCCTTCTCATCTACGGGAGCTGATCTTAAGATGGAGCCAAAGTCTGACAGATGATGCAGTAAAGTTACTGTCTTCTGCAATGATGCATCCAAACTGCAGACTGGAGACGCTCAGGTCAGGAGGCCTCTGTTGGTCTTTTCTAAATTTCTTTACATTTTCTGCTTTTCTCTTCATTTTCAGATTTAGAAATGTGTTTTTATTTGCCCCATTGATTCCTTTTCCAGGCTGGTGAACTGCAGTTTATCAGAGATCAGCTGTGGCTCTCTGGCCTCGGCGCTGAGGTCCAATCCCTCCCATCTGAGGGTTCTGGACCTGAGTTGGAACCATCTGGAGGATTCAGGAGTGAAGCTGCTCTGTGCTGCTCTCCAGGATCCTCTCTGTGAGCTGGAGACTCTCAGGTCAGTCAGAGATGATCCAGTACTTTCCCAGGTGTAACTAGTTAGACAATAACTGTTTCCATGTTTGATCTTTGTTATAAACGTAGTGTTACAGTTCTCAGAAAAAAGACCACACAGGACAGATTTACAGTATTAAATTGGTTGTGGAAATCTGTCCCATGTGAGGATGGTCATCAATGACTAGAAAGGAAGTATCAGTTGTAGATTTGTCTTGTTTTATTTTAGGCTGGCCACAAAACCGCCCAAACATTCAGACCAATCAAAAATGGTTCTTCCTGTCTTTTAAAGATCAGAAGGAAAACTAGAAACCCCAAAAAGAAAGCTGCTGCAGTGTGCCATGCCCCTTCTCTCCTGAGAAAAGCCATCCCAAAAAAGAGAAAAGCCCAAGTGTGAAGTGAGCGCCCTGTTAAACCTTGGTACCGAAAGCCTGCAGTCATTCTCATCTTAGGTGGCTTCATTCCAGCCAGAAGCCCAAACCTGCCTCCCTCTTAAAGGGGCAGCAGGTCAGTCCAACCACAGAAACCTTCATGAAGATCTGAAGCTTTCAGCATCCACAATTGTTGCACCTCACTTCCATTGGAGTCCAAATCAGAAGTCAACAAGTTGATTCTACACCGATTCTACACAATGCAACCATTTTAAAAAGGTTTCCATCCATAGGTTTTCACACATTTTTATATACCGTATTGGCCCGAATATAAGACGGTGTTTTTTGCGTTGAAACAAGACTGAAAAAGTGGGGGTCGTCTTACATTCGCAGTCAAGACATTATACCCATTCACAACGCTAGATGGCGCCATATATATTTAAAGCGAATGCTGAACTTAACGTCCCAGGCCAAAGCGAACCCCTGTCACGAAGAAGAAAAATAAAAATAGCGGTAGCACGAAGAAGAAAAGTAAAAAATAGCGGTAAGAAAGAAAAGAGAAGAAAATAAGAGAAGAGCTAACAGAAAATAGAGAAATGTAGCGACAATCTGTAGAAAAGTTGGTCGAAGATATAATCATTTGTTTCAGATGTACTGTAATTATTTTCTGTATAAAAATTACATTTGGTGTTCAAAAAGTCTTTTTTCAAACTTGAGTCTTGAAAAAGAGGGGGTCGTCTTATAATCAGGGTCGTCTTATATTCGGGCCAATACGGTAAATGTTTGTTCATCGCCTCCTTCTGTTGTAATGGTCATTAAAGAAAATGACCTTATTGGAGTTTTTCTCCTCACAAATATGACTTTCTATGAACGATGCAATAAATGCAGCTTGCAATCTAAGACAATATGGAAGTATGTGTATATAATAGTAGTGGAAGTAGCTCATGAAATAATACATTTGCTCTTCTCATCGAATCTCTCTATGTTATTAAAGAAAAACCTGCTCTTAGTCAACAACATCTAAGACATCAGCCAAAAATCCTAATTTTCTACAATCTAATATAAAACAGTAGCGAAGACTCTTTCTGCAGAGACACTGGTGGCAGGAATGCAGAAGTATCACCTGCTCAACTTGGAAGGTGGAGCAGAAACCACCAGCTGAGAAGGTCCTCAGCGAGAGGAAGTGGTGGAGAACCATGAAACTTGCTAAGCTCCACCTCAGCTCCAGACACGGGCTGAGCTGGAGCTGTGGCACCAGGTATCGCCCAGAAGAGCCTCCAACAACAAGCTCTTCTCTTGGGAGGAGAGGGCTTTGAATCTCAGCTCAGTGTGCTTGTCTCTAGTAGGTGGCAGCTGCACCTTTTCCTGAGGTCCTTGTTGATGCCCTGAGGGGAATTGATGCTCCTGCAATGTTTTCTGGCAGCATTGAGCTTGCAGTGGGGCAATCAAACCCACTGTGGGGGGGCTCTCTTTCCTTCTCTCATCTGGAGAACAAGTGACACCAGCTGCCAATCATTGTTGGAGAAATGTGCAGTCAGGGGAACGATGCGTCCAGACTATAGCCACCCTTCCAGCATCCAGCAGTGTCTAAAACCTTTGATTTGGTTTCACCAGAGAGTGTAGGGATTGCAGGGTCGCTGCAGCATCGCCCACAAGCTGTCAGGAGTGGGTCGCTTTGTCCCAACTCCTGACAAGAGTTGAGTGCTATTGAGAAATGTGGTCTCACACACTTGGAAGGTATTTTGACCCCACACACTGTAAAGCCAAACCCCTTGTTACCTGCTTGGCACTTTAGTGGTTCCTGGTGGTGGGTAAGTGTAATTGCAAGTATAATAGGGAAAGGTTTGTGACGTCACCACGCAGAGGCGTGCCTTCCTCACCTGCAAGGTGTTTCCAGTTGTCCTCATTCCCCAAGTTAGAAAAGCAATGAAACAATTCTCGAGGTGTTTGCTCACAAGATCTGGAGGGACAGTTGGTAAGCACCATTTTAATTTGTTTTAAGCCTTAAATTTCAGTGTGTCGGAAGAAAGACGTAATACTGTATTGTGACTGCGCTGATTGTTGTGTTAGAACGTTCACTTTCACAAACAGCACTGTTTACAATGAGGATGTTGGTGTTCAGTGAGAGGTGCAGGCCCAAACAGGTATATTGTTGTAGTTTGTAGCGACTAAAACACAATTAACCCTGGTTGTCTTAGTGAAATTATGGTGTAGCTACTTCCTTGGTTACATTATTGCGACTTTGCACATTTATAACTATTGGGTTTTATGTGTAATATGTCTGAATTTATTAAATATGTTCATTCCTTTATTGTTAAGCAATTTCATATGTTTATATTTCTTTTCTATTTCAAGGTTTTTCACCTAGTGGCCACTGGGCTACCTGTTGTGGTCTTGGGCTGTCTGTAAACTAAAAGTCACCCTGATGAAAATATTATAATAAAGGGAAAAAGAAAACGGAAACCCAGACTGTTGCCTCTGAGTGAAACCCTACTAAACCTTCAATCTTGCAATTCCTTTCAAGTTGGAAAATAAGGGCAAATAAAAGAGAAAAGGGAAAACCTTTACCCCCAAAAATAACTTGACACACACTTACATACGCTGTAGATCTTGTCCAACCGCCCTGAAAGAACCCAAAATAGGAACATACAGCAGATAAGCCGGTGCAGGACCAGAGGTTTGTTGCTTGTAAGCTGTGTTTTGCTCTGGTACATGTTGATTTTTATTTGTCTTCTCTCAAAATAATTGTTATTTTAGCCTAAGTGGCTGCAGTTTATCAGAGACCAGCTGTGATTCTCTGGCCTCAGCTCTGAAGTCAGACCGCTCCCATCTGAGGGTTCTGGACCTGAGCGACAACACGTTGCAGGATTCAGGAGTGAAGCGGCTCTGTTCTGGACTGGAGAGTCCAAACTGTAAACTGGAGTGGCTCAGGTCAGTCTTCATTTTTCTACCTATATACCAGCTGCTAAGATGGTGAAGTGAGGCTGTTCTCACACGGCTGTGATGCACCACATTAAAAACATTCCTTGGAATATCGTGAATTCAGGTCTGACCCAACTAAGAACTAATGTAGGTTTAGTACTGAGGCAGATAACATGCAGACCTGCACCGTATAACCTCATCCTGCATTTTTCAGATTAGAGCTCTGCAGGTTATCAGAGATCAGCTGTGGCTCTCTGGCCTCGGCGCTGAGGTCCAATCCCTCCCATCTCAGAGAACTGGACCTGGGTCAGAACCAGCTGAAGGATTCAGGAGTGAAGCTGCTGTCTGATCTTGTAGAGAATCCACACTATGGGCTGGAGACATTGAGACAGTAGCTGGTTGAAGCCAGTCAACTCCCGCTCATCTGCTGCATCACTCACTGACCACTGGTGAAGAGCATCTGTGGAAACATCTGCCGTCTACTCCCTCCATAGATGAAGAATTCAGTTTTTAAAAAGTGCTGGTGGACTTTCAGGAGATCAGTCGATGGTCGACAAAGCAGAAGCAGCTTCGCCTTGAAGTTAAATTAATTCCTGGTATCACACAATGCATCTTTATAAAGTTCTAAATGGCTCCTCGGCCACTCTTGGAAGCATGGAAACATTCTCTTAATTGTCTCTTCAAATGTCTGTATTATACGTTACTATTTTACATCATGCCTTCAGAATCTTTAGGGTTTAGTATTTATTGTCTCTGACATGGAGCATTGGAATATTTCAGCTGCAGCCAGCAAAAACCCATCAGAATGACGGCTATCGGTGGGAACCGCAGCTCATTTGACTTTAGTCAGTCTGTTCAATGTTATAGGATTTATTGCAATCTAATAAAAACTATGAATAAATGTGGGAAATAGGAAATAAAAAGAAGCAAAATGACCAAATAAATCTCCCATGAATACTGTAAATTTAAAGATGTCAAGAATGGAATATCAGCTTAAATGGAATCAAACATAAAGGGAAAAGGCCTCCTTTAAGTTTACTGCAAAAATAAACACAAAATCAAGAGCAACACGCGCCAAAAACGTCTCATTCTCTCTTCTGTCTCCACTCATTCTTTTATATTCTCTTGATAATGGGGACGGGGTCGTGTGATAACAAAACAAGCTAATTGGGGACTATATTTTTGTTGCAAGAACTTTGGCTCTTCAGAAGTTTCTATGTTGGCTTCCACAGATTGTGCATCCACTAGAAACTCAGTGTTTTTGAGGAACTACCAGGAGTGGCTGGAGTGGAGGCCAATGACGCTATAGCTACATATAGCTATATATAGATCACCGTGATCCTCAACCCAAAAAACCACCAGTTGGCGCAGCAATACTAAAGATAGGAGGTTGTGGTCGTTGCGCAGACGCGGAGTGATATCACGCACAAACGTGCCCTATGTTCTATATACCGTATGTTCGCGACCAAAGGGCGCACCGTATTAAAAGGTGCAGCCTCAGTTATGGTGCTATTTCTGTATTTAACACATACATCAGGCGCTCTGGATTATAGGGCGCGGGCATGGTAAAACATACCGCTACCATAGCTTAAAACATGCATGCTAGCGCGTATTTAGCAATTTTGCAAAAGCCGGCAAGTCGAGCAACGACAACAATGTTTCCAAAATTAAAATTTTGGTATTTTTCGTATTTTGTTATTAAGCCCCGGAGGGCTGAAGCAGGACCGCTGTTAAAAATGTATCAGTCCGCGCTTCCAGTTCTGGTGCAACGTCCAGTTCTAAATGTATGAATCCGCGTATTGACGTTTCAACGCCCCATCAGTAAACGGAGAGATTTGGATATAGTCCCCCTGAGGTGGTGTTTTTAGAGCAGTTCTTAACAACTTTCTCTTTGCCTGATAAGAGGTCCAAACATTATTTCACTTCCCTATAAAATAATTTGCCATTCAAGATCAGATCCCACCAGGTATAATTCATCCTCTAAATGTTCACAATTTCTTATTCTGTCAGGCTGTTTTTAAACCTTTGGCAACATCAAATAAAGCACTCAACTGGTATTATGTCAGGCTGGTTTACATCCCATTAAAGAAGCCAGCAGAAATAAAGCACAACAGTTACACAGACGACGCACAATAATATAGAGGATATAAAAACAGTGTTGAGATGGGTTTGTGTCACTTTAGTAAAATCAAAGCATTTTTCTTTATGTGCCAGCAATGAACACAATCTAAGAAGTCTCTGACACTAAACATATGGAGCTCCTATAGAACAAACTAAAGATTTGTTGTTATTAAGATAAAGAAATGCAACATTTCCCCCAGAGAAGCGATGGCGATGGAAAAAGCCCTGGCTGTGTGTGTGCATCACAGCAGGCGTGGGTTCTCCTCTCTGGAGTCATGCGGGGCTCCTTTGAAGGGCAGATGAGGAGGTTGGTTACAGATTCCCCTCAGAAAGATGATTACGGTGCCAAAGGTCATCACCGGGGTAACCAGGAAGAGGCAGAGTGGGTCTACTGTACGAGCGATGCCGCTCCAGTTATCCTTCTCCTGTCAGGACCAGACATTTACGCCACTTTTGATCTTTTTAAATCAGACTTTGGGTTGAGGACTCTGTTTGAACCCTCTGAGCTCATTGTGGTCGTTCTTGTTGCGCATGTGTTTAATGATGTAGTGGCTCCATCCACAGCCGGCTTGATCTCTGGTACAGCTGATGGCTCCTCCCTCTTCTTGTGGTTTCACAGCTCCACACAGACACCAAAGCTCAGAACTCAAATGAAGCTACTGATGCTTCTATATCTCATGTGTTTAAATGTTTCTGGAAACGTCCTGGCAGCGTGTGTGACTCGGGTCACCAGTCCGTGTCTCCCAGACTGTTTCTCAAACATCAGCTCACTGCGGGACTTCACACTGTCGTACTCCTCAGCCGAGGCAATGTAGCCCACTGAGCTGGAACGCCACGGTAACGCTCCATCCCAGTACGGCTCTGCCTCAGCAGGGCGGGACATGCGCAAGATGCGGGGTAATCGCTGGAGGAAGAGCTGGCAGAAAAAGAAAACAGGATTTGGAACACTGATACTGATGTGTGTATGTCTGTGTGTTATAGTGGAAAAATCACCTGTTCATATATCCTCTTTCATATGTTATTAAGTCATATGTTCATATATCCTCTTTCATATGTCATTAAGTCATATGTTCATATATCCTCTTTCATGTTATTAAGTCATATGTTCATATATCCTCTTTCATATGTTATTAAGTCATATGTTCATATATCCTCTTTCATATGTTATTAAGTCATCTGTTCATATATCCTCTTTCATATGTTATTGAGTCACATGTTCACATATCCTCTTTCACTTCCTGTCTTCTCAATCGTTCGTTGGTTGCATTGTGCACGGGGTGTTGTATTCACTTAATATTGAACACTTGGTGTGTTGTATTCACTTTACTTAAAATTTTGAACACTTGGGACATTCTAGTCACCTGATAACAGTGAGAAATAACCCATATTAAACAAATACAGGGCTTCACCGATTATCAGCGTTAGCATGGCCTCACCGTCTGTTTCACCCGGTGTCTTTGTCTGTTCAGCGTGTGAAATGTTTAGTTACTCCTCTGCCTCCTTTAGTGAAGGGAATAGGTGCAGAAAGTGTAGTTTATTTACGGCTCTGGAGGCGAGACTTAGCGAGCTTGAGACGCGATTCCTCAGTTAGCTGGAGTTGCGTCAGGTAGCCAGGAGAAGCTAGCTGCTGCGGAGCCGCCTAGCGTAGCTTCAGCTAGCGGCCCCCCGGCAGTAGCCGGCTCGCCCAAAATGAAGGCCCACGGTGCCCCACCACCCGCTTCCCATGGCTAACTGCTTTTCCCCACTCGGCAACACACCCGCCGAGAAACCGACCCTGGTAACTGGCGACTCTGTTTTGCGCTACGTGAAGCCGACTCCAGCGACCATAGTTAAGAGCATTCCGGGGCCAGAGCGGGCGACATAGAAGCAAATTTATGGCTGCTGGCGAGACGTAATCGTAAATTTGGTAAAGTTATTATTCACGTCGGAGCCAACGACACCCGGCTTCGTCAGTCGGAGGTCACCAAAATTAACATAGAGTCGGTGTGCAGTATGCTTGATGTTGTTGAAAAACCTTGTAGGAACATGTCTGATCAACAGGTTCAACCCCGGTCAAGAAACAGACACAGCTCAAACCTCTTCAATGCCGGTGTAATCCACCTCAAAATCACAAGTGTAGTTGAAACTCATAGCATTCCTCAAACCAAATGACTATTAACTCCTAGTTCTTAGCACAACTAAGTAAAACCCTCATCCCTCCTGCACGCGTCTGTGGATTTTCGTAAATGAACTTTATCGCTCTAGATCTATTAGACGACAGCAAAAGTGGCTTCTCTAAGTTGTATTAGCTCAAAAATATATAATTTCTCACTTACAGCAGATCTTTCTTCACAAACTGTTGGCAGTGAAAGTACGCCAACAACTGTTTGAACCTGTTGAAGGGAAGATGGAAGTGCTGCTGTCTCAAGTACTGCACTGCCCTCTAATGATCGCTAAATTCATATATCTGTGTGTGTGTGTGTGTGTGTGTGTGGGTGGGAGATGCTTGCCATCCAACACTCCTGGAACCAGAATCATAATGCTTCTGATCATCAAAACTAAAATGAAAGAGTGAACACAAAACGCTGTTCACCTCTGGTTCACATCGTGTCTTCTGGTCACCTGCTATAGTCAGGGTTAGGGTTAGGGTTAGGGTTAGTGGTTAGGGTTAGAGGGTTAGGGTATGGACAGTCGAAAACGAAATAAGAAACGGTTGGATCAAATTGATGAGTGTGGTTTTAGTGTCTTGGCTGATTGGTAAAAGGTTAGTTGCTTAGTTAATCATCCCTTAGTTAGTTGCTTTGATGGCGTGGCGTTCCAACCTGGGGCCTGTGAGTGCTCCAGATACTTCAACTCACTGTATGTTTCAGTGGAGGACACCCCATACTCTCAGAGGACTGTGGAATGATGTGCAACTTTATTAGCAGCGTCCCCGTGACATGGCACCAACAACAGAGCAACATCCTTTCTGCCCCAACACAATGCAACACACTCTGGTCGCTATGGTAACGTTTAAACATGCCTTCAAAATAAGACACAACACAAAAGCAAAGTGCATGAAAATGCTCGCTGTTCACAGCAGCACTGAATCAGTGGGAGCCCTGAGACGGTCCCATCTTGGGCTCATGGGGGACAATGAAACCCGAAGTGTGCTACTTAGGTCCAGTCTGCTCCGTAACTTGGTTTTGGGTGCCGTCACTGCAGAAAACCCTGCTTCCCACAGATACCATGTGGGCAATGGCACCAGGGTTTTCAGTGCTGTTGTGGCGATCTCGGGGTTTCTGCCATGACTTTAATCCAGAACAACGGCAGAGTTGATGTCTCCAACAGACGTTTAAGGCCCCCGTCATCTCCAGCAGTTGATCTTCTTCACACATCGACACGCTGGATTCACCCGGTTTGGTGACGAATGGGTCGCGGATCCATTCCTTGGCAGTTCGTGGATCTTTTGTGGTTGGGAAGTAGCGCTCGAACCCTTCTGACAGGATCCATGTTGTGAGGTGGTGATCCACCCCAGCTACCTGCAGCTTGTCCCCCAGCAGCCTGGGCTGGATGGTGTTGAACGCACTGGAGAAATCAAAAAACATGATCCTCACAGTGCTTCCAGCCTTCTCCAGGTGAGTGAGGGAGGTGTGGAGGAGGTAGATGATGGCATCGTCCACCCCGATGCTCGGCTGGTAGGCGAACTGCAGCAGGTCCATGTAGGAGCTCACCAGTGGGCACAGGTGATCGAGGATGAGCCTCTCCAGCGTCTTCATCAAATGAGACGTCAGAGCCACCGGCCTGTAGCTGTTGAGCTCCTTGGGGTGCGGTGTCCTCGGCACTGGGACGATGCAGGACGTCTTCCACAGCTGTGGCACTCTCCCCAGATTAGCCGATTATTAGCATTAGCCATTTGGAGCCACAGGCAGATCTTAATGCTGACAATGGTTTAGGTTACTATGCCTCCGCACTTGACAACTTAACCAGCACAGGGGCTCCCTCCGCCTCCTTCTCCGCCCCACGGAGTCGCAGGGTTTCATCGCCGGGGACGGAGCAGGAGCCCTAGTGAGCTCAACCCCGCTCAAACCAAGGGAACCCTGGTCGGTGGTGGCCAGGGGCGCTGGGGCTCGTCCATCTCCCCCTCCTCCGCCCCCGTATCTGCCACTGGATAACAGGTACGATATCCTAAGCCTGCAGGACTTCCCTCCCGTGGGCGCTTGTTCCAGCTCGCCTCCTGGTCCTGTCCGTCCAGCTGGCTCTCACCAGACGAGGAACCAGGGTCAGCTCGCTCGACCTGGCCCTCCGCTACCATCCTGGTCAGGAGCAACCACGACCCGGCGCCACCATCCCCAGGCTCCTCGCCGCCACCGCCGCACCTCCAGACGGTCAGAGGCGGCCACTCAGGTGCAGCGCACCCCCGCGGTGCTGGTGGTCGGGACCTCAATGGTCAGGCACGTGGCGGTGCACGACGGCCGGACCTTCTGTCACCCCGGTGCCCCCCGTGTTGCGGAGGTTCCATCCTCGGCCCTGCAGCTGAGTGCACAGCACCCCTCGGCCTCCACGCTGGTCCTGGAGGCCGGCATCAACGACCTCAAATTCCAGCAGTCGGAGGTTCTGAAGCAGGACTCCATCTCCCTGGTGGACCGTCTGCTGGACACGGGGACGCGGCTCATTATCTCGGGCCCGCTTCCCCCACCTCGCTACGGTGACGTCATCACCAGCCGCCCCTGTGGCTGAAGGGGTGCTGCTTGGGCAACAGTAGCCCCTTCGTTGACAAGTCTGCTGCCTTTTTAAATAGACCCCATCTTTTTAAACGGGACGGCCTCCACCCAAACCATGAGGGGTCCCGGCTTCTATCTGTGAACACTGACCTGACTGTCCGTTCCTGCACTACATCCACCTCCTGACTATTGGTTAAAGCACATGCACGCCACCACTCTGCCCCCCACTCCCTCACATCTACGCTCACCCCCCCCACGCTGCACCATACATGCCCCTCCACCACTACTCCCATGTCTGCCATCAACATCTCAGGTCATTCACTCCATTGACACCATCATTTCATACGGACAGAAACCCAGGACTGTTCCCAGATGCAACAGTGCTTTTATTGTTCCCATAAAAAGACAGGATGAGCATGTCATGTTCTGTCATGTTCTCCTCACATGCTTGACTGGCCTTGTGTTGTCCTCTGTCAGGAGAAAGGTGACTAAGAAGCAGTAATGGGATTCAATTAGAGCATATGTGAGCGCCATCTCAAACAGGAAATCCTGCCTCGCTGCTGAGGGGCTCTGATTCCAGAAGGTTGACCCACAGCAGCAGAGCCGCAGGTACCAAACCTCCACCGACAGGAAATAGGAAACATGCTCCAAAGCAGGCTGAGTTAGGGGGCGTCAGAGTGGACGAGGAGGACAGATGCCTGAAGGTCTGTCAACTCAAGTGAGGGAGGCCGCGTCTCTGTAGCCGTCTCCACGGTAACGGCAGACACAAACATGGACCTTCTGAGCACCAGTGTGACAATAAACTGTTCAAAAAAAGGGAAGAATGACCGAGTCCTTCAGTATGTTCCCTCTCAAAGCAGCACACACACACACACACACACACACACACCACACACACACACACACACACAACCAGCAAAAAAAACAGCAAGCGATCTCACGGAAAAAGGTCAAACCTCGCTGGCTGGACCCTCCAGGCCTGCTGAAGACCACCCGACCCAGCCATGAAGCTTCAGCACCACCTCCCACAGCTCCCAGAGCTCCCAGAGCTCCCAGTTACATCTGGGGTCGGGGGGGGGGGGGGGGGGGGGGGCGCCTCAGACGCTCCGGCGGCGCCCCAGCTGACCGCTGAGCTCAGCGTCTACAGGAACCAACCGGGCTGAGCAGCACTGGGACCATCAACAGCTGCCACAGCTGGAAGGTTTGGCTGAAATGTGCAGTGAAGTTCAGCAGGTGCCATGTGGTCTTTGGTCTCTGAATAAGATCTCATAAGGAGTTCGGCCTGCGGTGCTTGTAATGTTTATATAGAGCTTTGCCAAATCAACACATTGTCCACGGTCTCCCCGTCTCTTCCATGCATTTCTTCAGTCTGTTTTTAATAGTGCCATTAGTTCTTTCAACTAAGCCTGCGCTCTGAGGATGATGGGCACAATGGTGTTTTAAATCAATATGAAACATAACACTGATCTTTTTAACAACTTGATTTACAAAATGAGTACCATTATCAGAGTACATTTTTTCTGGGATTCCATATCTGGGTATGATATCTTTGCAGAGTGCTTTAGCAACTGTTAGCGCATCTGGGTTTTTTGTTGGAAATAGTTCTATCCATTTTGAAAATGCATCTATTATGACCAGACAGTATTTTTCCCTTCACTTTTATTTAATTCTATGAAGTCCATATGTATAGTTTGGAATGGATGTTGGGGAGCAGGAAATTTTCCTCTCCTGGGTCTCAGATTTCCCTGTGAATTATGTTTCACACATCAGACATGTTCTACAAAAATTACAAACATTTTTGAATAAGAATTAAATCCATAGGTTGTATAAAGCTGCTGTATCTGTCCTACCGTCCCTCCTGTTGAGACATGTGTTACACCATGACTCATATAGCAGCATATTTACACAGATTTTTTGGTAGGATAGATTTTCCTGCTGGTCATACATAGATTATTCCTTTAGGTTAGGTTGCTCATTTTTCTTTGATGAGCCATCTACAAACAAAAATGCTCCAGCTTTTAAAGGTTGATCTAAATCACTTCTACTTTTTGCAGTTTGTTCAGCTAATTCTTGGCAGTCAAGTGGTTCTCCGTCATGTTTTGTGCCTTTCCTATGTTTTTCCTATGGCTATATCTCTCAACTTACTTTGTTCCATCTATATGCCTCTCAACTTACTTTGTTCCATCTATATGTCTCTCAACTTACTTTGTTCCATCTATGCCTCTCAACTTACTTTGTTCCATCTATATGCCTCTCAACTTACTTTGTTCCATCTATATCTCTCAACTTACTTTGTTCCATCTATGTCTCTCACCTTACTTTGTTCCATCTATATGTCTCTCAACTTACTTTGTTCCATCTATATGTCTCTCAACTTACTTTGTTCCATCTATATGCCTCTCAACTTACTTTGTTCCATCTATATCTCTCAACTTACTTTGTTCCATCTATGTCTCTCACCTTACTTTGTTCCATCTATATGTCTCTCAACTTACTTTGTTCCATCTATATGCCTCTCAACTTACTTTGTTCCATCTATATCTCTCAACTTACTTTGTCCCATCTATGTCTCTCAACTTACTTTGTTCCATCTATATGTCTCTCAACTTACTTTGTTCCATCTATATGTCTCTCAACTTACTTTGTTCCATCTATATGTCTCTCAACTTACTTTGTTCCATCTATATGCCTCTCAACTTACTTTGTTCCATCTATATGTCTCTCCTCAATGCCTTAATTTCCAGGTTTGTCTGCAACTCCAGAATATCTGTAGTGCAGTTTTTGCCTGAAAAATTCAACTTTCTTCTCCACCTTTCCTGACTTATTTTCCCCGAACCTTCTGCATCTCCTTCCACAAACTTTTCATCCCCCTCAAGTTCGACATCCTTTTTCTTGAACAGCGGCATTTTGTACTATGTGGTCTCACAGAAAAGTTCTCTGGCGCAGTCAGAGGGAGGACACTAACCCTAACCCTTCTACCGTGCACTATCTGCACAGCGGCGTTAGTTTTAAGGGATGAAACCCGTCCTTTGTCCCCTGATCACCAGTACTTCGTTTTCTTATGAGCAAAATAATAAACACAGGACCAGCAGAGTTCTCCTATCAACTCTTTCAATGGCTTAGTCCTCCATTCACACACAAACACAACTTCCTATTTTCTTAACTTAATTACGGCTAAGTTATAACCCATTTAATTATGGCTAAGTTTAACCAGGTCTCACCTCTGAGGCAACAATTTGTTGTGAGTTTAGCTGTCCTTTGAATCCATAATCAGTTATATACTTATCTAGATTAGTGAGTTTCTTTGGAGGAATTTCCAGTCCTTACACCGCAATTCATCTCTGAGCCTTTGTTTGCTTTTACTTGTCCCCATTTTTCGAGAATTAGGTTTTTACTTTTAGCTCTTCTTTTCTCTCTGTTTGTTGTTATGTTTGTTTGTTTTTTTGTTGTTTTCATTTTACGAGTTAACCTTATCCTAATTTACAGTTGTTGGTTTTTTTTAAAAAAATGTAAAATTATTATTAAGAATTTGGTCCAGTCTTGCACATAGGGTGACCTAAAACTGGAATATTGATCTCAGTGGGGTGATAATTAATCAAACCGTTGTGGTACTTCTCACTTCAACTCTTTGGAGTAGAGAGTCTTGCCTCTGCATCCACCAGGGCCTCATCACTTCCTGTCCCACTGCTTTGGTAGGATTGAAAATACCTAGTGGTATTTAACAATCCTTTCACACTCACAATCACTCTTTTGGATGATTTGTCGTGACTTCATTTCTTTTTCACGTGGCCAGGACTCCCTCGCCCTGCCTTGGTACTGACCTTAGTACTCTTGTTTACCTGCCATTGACTAGTATTCACAGGGTTTGTTTCTCATTGCGTCTTACAGAGGATTTTCGGGTTCCTCTCTCCCAAAACGCTGCCTTAGTGTCTATCGCAATTTTTACATTAAGTCCCCGACAATCATCATCACACACACACTTTTGAATTCAAGACATGCTCACCACTGTTGTCTTTCCTCCTGGAATTCCGTCAACCGTCAGGGTCCAATCAGTGAGCTGAAGCCCAGTCCCCGAAAGGGTATCTTAGGTGGCTTTGAGGCGGCCTGCCGTGGCCACGGTCTTTCCTGAGGTTCAGCCTCACCCACCGGACCCTTCAGGTGTGTTGGAATCCGGCTCGAAGGACCAAAATGTTAGGTTCAAACGACCTGAAACACGAGAAGAACAAATGAGGCAAAGACAACAGTTTTGAATTTTACTTGCACCTAACCCTCTCAGGGATAGATTAGATCACATGATCACTCTAGATGGGATCTCATTAACATCTAGTCTCTCTGTGAGGAATCTAGGAGTAACTTTTGATCAAAATCTCTCCTTCAACTCACACATTAAATTAGTCTCTAGAAGTGCCTTTTTTCACCTGAGGAACATCACAAAGATCAGGAAGCTACTGACCCACCATGATGCTGAAAAGTTAGTCCATGCATTTGTTATTTCTAGGCTGGACTACTGTAACTCCTTATTATCAGGGTGTCCAAACAACTCTTTAAGAAGCCTCCAGTTGATCCAAAATGTTGCAGCCAGAGTTCTGACAGGTATTGACCACAGAGATCACATGACTCCTTTACTGGCATCTCTTCATTGGCTGCCCGTTAAATTTAGAATAATTTTTAAAACCCTTCTTTTGACCTACAAGGTCCTCAGAGGCCTAGCTCCATCCTACCTGGAGGAGCCAGTGATACCTTATCAGCCCAATAGACCGCTCCGCTCTCAGAATGCTGGTCTACTTGTGGTTCCCAGAGTTTCCAGGAGTAGAATGGGGGGCCGAGCATTTAGCTACCAGGCCTCCCTGCTATGGAACCAGCTCCCTGTCCAGGTACGGGAGGCTGACTCCATCGCTACTTTTAAGATCAGACTCAAAACCTACCTCTTTGAAAAAGCTTATTGTTACTAATTCAGTAGTTCCAGTTACTATCATAGACAGACAAATTACCATACTTAGGGGGTCGTCTAATCGTTAGGTCACATCTCAGTTATGCTGCTATAGGCCGAGGCTGCTGGGGTCCGGAACCATGATCACCTGACAGGCCTCTGTCACTCCACTGGGTCATGGTTTCCTCTCCTCTCCTCTCTCTTTTCTCTCTCCTCATCAAGCAGACTAGTTATGCTGATTCTTGTGTAGTTTTTCTGCCCCCCCCCCCCTCTATTTATTTACAGGTATCGCCGCCCTCGGAGCTGCATAATGACCTCCGGCCCAGCTGAAGTGATTATACATCATATTTTTGTGTGTTGTTTCTGTGCTCTGGGCTTCTCCTCGAAGAAAGCCTAGAAGAGAAGGCAAGAGAAAGAGAAGCCTCTCTCCTAGCGAAGAGAAGGAGACTCCTTTTCCTTTCCCTTTAATTTTTCCTCTTCCTCAGAGCTCCTCTCCTCTCGGGGCCTCTAATCGCGCCCTCGAAGAATCCCCTTCTTCGCTCCTCTACCTACCCTTCACGCACTTCTCCTCTCCTCTACCCCCTCCTCTCCTACCTATCCTATCCTCTATCTATCCTCCCCTTCTCCTCTCTCTCTACCCCCCCCCCCCATCAGCAGGAAGGTCCCCCTACATGATGGTCCTGCTCAAGGTTTCTTCCTGTTAAAGGGGAGTTTTTCCTTGCCACTGTTGCTTGTCTGGGGTCAGGCCCTGGGATTCTGGAAAGCGCCTTGAAACAATTTTGATTGTATAAGACGCTATATAAATAAAGATTGAAGGAGAACGGAGAGATGTGCTCAGTTCCAGATCTCCAACACGTTCTGAGGCACACCTCCCCCCATCCTTCTTTTATTGAAATTCTATTTACAAAAGTCAAATGTGTCTAAGGGGGGGGGGAACACAAGATAGCAGGTCCCAAACAAAGCAAAAGACTGTAAATCATAATGGTGAGATTATACGTAGGCCTTCACTGATTTGATTAGCTTAGCTCGCACACAGCACATTCTTCCATATCAGACAGATTAAAGAACACCTCCTGGGTCAGGCCCTGACCCTAACCCAGCTCCTGGGTCATTGTCAGGCCCTGACCCAGCTCCTGGGTCATTGTCAGGCCCTGCAGCTCTGTCTCCAGTCAATGCCACTTCTCCACAGCAGCTGCATTTCTGTCGCCCTTGACCAGAGAAGTTCGAGTTGACACATCAAGCATCATGAACATTAAGCATTAGCAAATAATAAGAAACATTAAGTAATGAGAGACAATATAACAAGAATAAGGAATATAACAAGGTAAAAGCAAGTAAGAGATAACTTTAATATAATGGATCTAACACACTTCCTTTCCAGTCTTGGCACTTTCTGCTTGAGGGTCCTGATGTGTGAATTATACCAGGGGCCACACCTCCTCTGATTTACTATTTTCTTTTTCACACTCTAAAAATTGTGATCAATGATTACTTAAAAAAAATTATGGCAACAAAGTGACACGTAATATAATTGAGTAGATTTTAATAACTGCAACTTTTAGTAAAAAGTATTGAATAAATTATCTACATTTAAACTAAAAAAAACAAGTGCAGGTTAATGAATGCAATAGTTAAAATGTGTTGGATTTATTAATAGTAGCCAAAAAGATGAGTTATATACCCAGGAAATATTAAGCAAATACAAATCACTTTCAAAAGGAAAATTGATTTATGTTTACTAATTATCTGAATAAAAGTAATTAAGATTTACTAAATATTTGGGGAAAGATGATTAACTGATTATTTAGCTGAAACTGATTTATATTCATCAGTTATCGCAGCAAAATTAAAGAAAAGTATTAAATATCTGGACAGAAATAATTGAGATCCACTCAATAAAATAAATTATATCTACTTATATTTCAGCAAATTGTTCCTAAACTCAACACATTTACACCGTTATTGTTATACATCTATAACTAAATAAATTGTTTAAATTCAACTTAGAGTTGCAATCACAGGACTTCAAATCCATTCAATAATACTGAATGTCACTTTGTTGCCATATTTTCTTTACGTATTATCCACTCAGTATCGTGCAGTCTTGCTACTACAGAGTAACCCAGTTGGTTAACAGATCACCAAGCAGAAAAGAACAGCAGGTAAACATTTATTTCAGAACTGTGTCTATAACCATTTTTTACATCTTCACTGCTTGCTAAAATTAAAGTCACATGAGCGATCCCATTATTCATTTGTGCAATTATAAATTCCTCAGTGAAAAACCTGGAACATTGGACAGTGTAATCACATGGTACAAGAACAGCTGCCTGTAACAATATAAAGTCCTTATATATAAAGTATATAAGCTCCACCTGCAGCACTGAAACTTAGGTATTTAACAATGCCTATAAAGCAACCATGTGACTGTTTATTCTTATTGTTTATTCTTTTTGTCGGAGACGGGTTTGTGCCAATGCCAGAGGGACTTCAGGGTCTCAGCTTTGGACTTGGCTCCACACCTGGAACCACCGCCACTGAGATCAAGTGCGCCACTAACTCAGAAACTGACAAAGGTCACACTTTGTATAGAACATGAAGGGTTTTATGTCTTCTCAGAGTGCTCCCCTCCCTGATCTTGCCAACAGTCGACCCCCCCACGGTGGTCCCTGTGCTGAAACCACTATTTAGTTTCCCCCAATATGGATGAGTCACGCTGTCAAATTTGAATTTAGTCTCTTTTACGTCTTTTCAGAGTCATCCAGCTGCCACACCTATGGAGCCGACAGACTTTTACATATTTACTTGGATGAGTGCTAATTCTGTTCTGTGATTGTCTTCTCAGACCCCCCTAACCCCTCTAACCCTAACCCCCCGTCCCCCACCGCTATTGCTCCTGTACAAAAGGTCAACCGCAACAATCCACACGCCGTCCTCTGGCCTTGGGCTACTCTATTACGTTGAAGCCTATTTGAGAAATACCCAAAACACGAGGACATGTTTTTATCTTTTAAAACTAAAATCCTTGTTAAAAAAACCAACACACTTTTCTCCTTTTCCAGATTTATGCTCGTCTTGCCATTCCAGACAAGCGGTCCAGGACGGCGGCTCTTCACACGCCCACAGACTCTTCTGTGACAACAGTAAGCTTTTTCCTCTGGAATCTTCGTCATGGATGTTGATTCCATGAATGTTAAGAATCCATTTCATCATAAACAGACTCCTGTCACACCCCCCCATGTGGCTGAGTGATGACCCGTTTTCCCCAACACGCTCTCCTCCATCCAAGGTGACATACGTATTCTGCTCCAACTCCACTAAAATTTTGGATTCTTGTTTCCTACAACTTTGACAGTTCTCTATTCTGTCTGATTCAGAAAGTACAGACGCCTCCACAGCCTCAAATTCGTGCCCAACCCTCCTGCTCCCACCATCCAAAAATCTGATTCTAACATGTATTTGTTACATGTTTTGATGCATTTTTATGATTTCTAAAAAATATTATGTCCGAATTTTTGGGGGCTTGGAACGGATTAGGGCAATTACATTGAAACAACTTCCGGAACCAATTAATTTGGTAAGTAGAGGTCCCACTGTACAGACAAAACATCAAATCTAATCTCAGATCGAAATCTGCATCGGCTGTAGAACACAGGCAAAAGCTTCAAGCATATCTGAAATCTCAATATGCTCATGACCAGGAGTATAAAGTCAAACCAAATATTGGGATGATCCTGATTTTAGACAAAGATATTCATCAGTGTGTCCAGTACAAACGAGCCAACTCTAAAAAGGAAATAGAGGAATTTCAGCATTCCTGTGAACGTCGCCAGTGTTCCTGTAAGCTCCATCGCACGAGCAGCAACATCTCAGTTTGGGGAAGGAATTCCACATGGACCTACGCATGTCTGTGCACACTGTAGACCAGGGGGGCTCACATGTTTTCAGCATGCGAGCTACTTACAAAATGACCAAGTCAAAGTGACCTACCCACCACAAAAATGCAAAACATCTCATTATTTCCAAATGTATTGAGGATTCTTTGTATGTCCAATTTATGTTGATGTACCTCGCATAACCGAATGAGCCAATATTGCTAAACACACATAATAATTCACTATTAACATCATCTTGTAATGGCCTGAGTTTACTTTAATGACTTGCACTGAACTGAAGCAGCCAGGGAGGCACAGGGAGCGTAGCTGCTGACAGCCTCAAGCACCCTTCCAGATGTTCATCAGTCACGGTGCAACGCTTTTTGGACTTCATCATCTTCAGGTGGAAAGTAGGTGTTTGCACTGGCCCATATGAAAGTGATCTGTTTTTGTCTTCTTACTTGGTCCCGCTCCCTCAGTCATTTTGATGACCAGAAGCTTTAGCGATGGCTTAAAATCAGAGGTAATTGGCTGAATAGCTTAGCGCCGTTGTTTGCGCATGAGCGGTGACCTAAAGGTCAAAGTTCAGTTGTCATGTGACTGGCTGCCCTGTATGTCAATCAAGTGACGGGATGAATGATAGGCTGATATTTTTAATGTCACGCCGCCATCGAGCGGTAGATGGCGATTGATGTAATGAGCAGCGCTGCTGTAGATGATGAAGGGACGTGGTCGCTGCCCAGGTCCTCATCCGATGGTGACAGGAAGTCATCCGGGACACTAAGATCCTGAAAGATAAGGACTAAATGAGTTCACTTGAATTCTTTTATTTAAGTCAAACCGTTCTGTTCAATTACTGAATAGATAGATAGAAAAATCAAAAATGCCAACATTTGTAGACACGGTAAACACACCGGTCTTTCCTCGTCTCCCACCGTAGTCGCAGTGAAGCCAAGCGCTATAGATGCTTCGTCAGATTTCCTCGTCTGAGCTTTCGGGAGACTTTCGTTTGTCTCATTATCTCCGTCTCTCTCCGCCTTTCTTTTCATCACTGTTAAGTATTTTTTCATGGTCTCTTGAGGGTTTGTTCACTGCACTTCATATCTCTCTGTGCTGCTCTGTGCTGCTCTGTGCTGCTCTGTGCTGCTCTGTGCTGCTCTGTGCTGCTCTGTGCTGCTCTGCGCTGCTCTGTGCTGCTCTGTGAGGCTCTGTGCTGCTCTGTGAGGCTCTGTCCTGCTCTGTGCTGCTCTGTGAGGCTCTGTGCTGCTCTGTGCTGCTCTGTGAGGCTCTGTGAGGCTCTGTGCTGCTCTGTGCTGCTCTGTGCTGCTCTGTGAGGCTCTGTGCTGCTCTGTGCTGCTCTGTGCTGCTCTGTGAGGCTCTGTGCTGCTCTGTGCTGCTCTGTGAGGCTCTGTGCTGCTCTGTGAGGCTCTGTGCTGCTCTGCGCGAATGCTCGGTGCAAAAACCTCTCCACCATAGAGCTAATACTGCCTGCGCACACTCTGACAATGAGAGCACCACTGCCACCTACTGTAGTGGAGGTGCAATTACACTTTATTCTAGTACGGCAAAAAAACATGTTCCCCAGGGTCACACGCCCCCCCCCGGGTTCGCACGCCGACTCCAGCCACCATAGTTAAGTGCATTCCGGGGGCCAGAGCGGCCGACGTAGAAGCCAATCTAAAGCTCCTGGCGAGAAGTAAACGTAAATTTGGTAAAGTTATTATTCACGTCGGAGCCAACGACACCCGGCTTCGTCAGTCGGAGGTCACCAAAATTACCGTATTTTCCAGACTATAAGCCGCACCTGTATATAAGTCGTATCCGCTCAATTTAAAAAAATTTAAAAATTTAAAAAAAGATATACAAGCCGCACCGGGTTATGAGCCGCAGATATTTATGTTGAAAAATTAGATATTTACTGCATGTACAGAACGATTTTGAACTGTAAATGTACATGTAAGTACCTGAACAGATTCTTTCCTAACAGCGCCTTTTAACACGGCAGCAACTTTGTTGATTAAAACGGAACAGAACCAAGAGAAAATAACCAGTATTTCTCTTCATTTCTCCTGTGTTTGAAATCACAAGTCACTTTCATCCTCTTGGCTGAAACCCATGAAGTCGTCTTCTTCAGTGTCGGAGTTGAACAACCCCAGAAGCTTCGTCACATCTGTCTCCATCAGTCTCGCTCTCCGTATCATCCTCCGCTGAAGTTGGCTCTGAAGGTGCGCCGCTCTCTTCGCGTAGCAGTCCAGCCTTTGGAACCCGTTGGTGATCGTGGATTCTTTCACAGCACTCTACGCTGTTAGGATCCACTGACAGACATCAGAAAAGGACGCTTTTCGCATGCGGCCGGTTTTTGGGAATGATTTCTCACCACTTGTCATCCAAGTCTCCCACTCAACCCGGAGTGCAGCTTTAAATGCCCGATTCACACAGATGTCAAGTGGCTGCAAATATTTTGTTGCACCTCCAGGAATCACAGCTGGAATAGAGTTTGTTTTCGTGATCGCTGCTTCCACAGAATCTGTGATGTGGGCCCTCATGCTATCCAAAACAAGCAGTGCTTTTTTCCGGTGAAAAACTCCTCCTGCGCGCTTGCTGTAGCACTCCGTTAACCATTCCTTCATCAGGCCTTCCATCATCCCCCCTTTGGTGTTAACTTTGACCACTATGCCACTAAAAATCCCCAGTGGTGGAAGTTGTTGTCCGGATGCCGTGCATGCCCGAACGCAGGTGAAGTGCGTTCTCTCGTGGCCTGTTGTTTTCAACAACACGGATGATGCGCCTGTCTTGTTAACAGTCCTGGTCAGAGGCAGAGCAGACGTCAAAGGTGCTTCGTCCATATTTATTATGTCGTCTGGTCCGATGGAGTGTTCTTGGATCTTTGTTTCAACGAATTTGTGGAAGTTTTTAATTTTTTCCTGATAGTCAGGGGGGAGTTCCTGACAGAGAGTGGTCCGTGTCCTGATGGACAGGTTTTTACGTTTCATAAATCTGAAACACCATGACGGCCCCGCTTTGAAATCTTCAATATTCATTTCGCGGGCGATTGTTTTGGCTTTAAGTCGGATCTGTAGAGTGGAAACACCTCGGCCACCTGCTCGCTGTGTGTTCACCCAGTCCTCCAGGACATTTTCAAGTTCAGCCCACCTGCTTTTATGTCCCGTGAAAGCTTTTTTCGACTTTGGGCATTGCATTAGCTCCTCCCGCTGCCGCCTCCAACGTCTCACCATACATTCATTAATGCTAAGCTTGCGTGCAGCAGCGCGGTTTCCTTCCTGGCTAGCTAGATCAATGGCCTTCAACTTAAAACCTGCATCATACGAACTTCTTCGTGTGGGTTCCATGATGAAGGGGCGAGGATTTGAAAACAATTAACAGTTGGTAATTTGTCGTCCGTGTTCTATCTGCTAAAGAAAAAGTAGCGTTTTCTTCTTTGCATTGATTTTTCTTAGTTTTGATTCTAGTTCCGATTAGAGCCCCTAGCGGTGGAAGAAAAATCCATAAATAAGCCGCACCATAGAATTAGCCGCAGTGTTTAAAGTTTAGGAAAAAAGTAGCGGCTTATAGTCCGGAAAATACGGTAACTTGGAGTCGGTGTGTAGCTACGCTAAAACGATGTGGGACTCCGGAGCATTCTCTGGTCCCCTCCCCAATCTGGCCAGCGAGGAGATGTTTAGCCGCATGTCGTCGCTCCGTCGCTGGCTGTCACGGTGGTGCCCCGAAAACCAGGTGGCCTTTGTAGACAGTTGGAGCACTTTTTGGGAAAACCTGGTCTGATTAGGAGAGACGGTGTCCATCCCACTATCATAGAGGGCCATAAAACAGCTATTCTGCAAGCTCCGAAACCAGACTACAAAGCAAATGGTCCTTTTTAGGACTAATTATTGTTGCACCTGGGGGCCAAATTATGCTGAAATTACAGCACCGTTGCAAAGATTGATGTATGATAACTTAAAAATGACTTCTCCACTAAACTGGACTGAAAATGCAGAAACGGCCTTCTGTGACATGAAGCAAGCCTTGGTGTGGAGCACAGCTTTAGCTTTGCCAGATTACAGCAAACCTTTGGTTCAGATGGTTGATGGCACAGGACATTTGATGACCTCAGTCTGAGCTCAACAGTGGAGCTAAAATGAAGCCAATAGCATATTTCTCCTCTAAACTTGACTCTGTAGCACAGGGGTCACCAACCTTTCTGAGACGGAGAGCTACTTCCTGGGTCCTGAATCATGTGAAGGGCCACCAGTTTGATACACACTTCTGAAATAGCCAATTTGCTCAATTTACCTTTAACTAAATGTTGTTATTAATAGTTAATGATATTCATCTCTGCAAAGACACTGATCATGTTAATGATTTCTCACAATCAATATCAACAATGATTTAACAAGGAACAGATGAATATCAATATGCAACACTTTATTTCTATATTTTGTCTTAGTGCAAGTGTTTTTCAAATTGAAATAAATGTTCAAAACCATTTTAAAATGATCACTTCTCCAACAGTCCTAGGAAATCACAATGTCCCATTTTTACCAGCCACTGACATTTTTAACAAATCATGAATTACTTTGCACCACGTTTGTACAAATAATAAATCACGTAAAATACAAAAATAAACTTTCAGATTTTAAAATAAATCTGATTACGTTTTGAACTTCACACTTCAGTCTGCAGATTTTTTCACATGAACATTTTAAACATGAACAATTGTTACATTTTACAAACACATTTAACAAATTCTGAAGGAGACACCAAATCTGGTGTCCGTTTCTTTGTCCGTTGGGGGGAAGCCTGGCGTTGCTGCGGTTACCAGTGTGTTGTCCTCTGGTGGGGAACTTGACAGTGCAGCTCTGAGTGAGTCTGGCAGATGTGCATCAGGGAGGCGTCTTCTGTGTTGGTTCTTGATGAAGTTCCTGTCAGAAAAGGCTGATTCACAAAGAGAGGTCGAACCCAAAAGGCTTGCAACCTCCATAGCTGCTGTACATACACCACTGTACTTTTCTGTGTCAACAAGGCACCAACAGTTTGGTGCAGCCTGAGAGGCTTTGAGCTGCAGCTCATTTCACAATGTTCCAATTTCACTTTGCATCTGTGCAGCATCCAGGCTGAAGGTTGCACTGAACTGCTGAGCAATGCATGATATGTCCACGTTCATGAAAGGGTTAGAAATGAAGGACACACATGGCTCAAGCTGATCCAGGTCCCAAAACCTGTTCTCAAACTCTTGCCCAAGTCTTTTTATGAGCTGAGAGCCCTTTTCTGCGCTTTAGTCCAAAGCCTCACATGCAGAAGCGTTGTCTCTCAGCACCATCTGCACAGAGGGGAAGTGCAGCACCTTTTGTCTGTAAATGCACAGAGAAAATGTTCATCTTGGCTTTAGATGCATTTACAGCACTGATCCTCTCAGCAACAGTCTCACCTTTGCCTTGCAGCTCCCAGTTCAAACTGTTCCGTTTCCCAGTAATGTCCGTTAAAAATGCAAGGTCCAGTGTCCAGTCAGTGTCCTCCAGCAGCGCGGCGTCTTCCCCTCTGGACTGCATGAACTCTTTTATTTCACTCAAAAGGGACAAAAAAGGAAGCAAAATCCGTCCCCTGCTGAGCCATCGGATTTCTGTGTGTAGGAGCAGGTCACCATATTCAGTTGGCAGCTCCACTGGGGAACAATTTGAAAATATCCTGTTGAAATTATTCTAAATTATTCTGATTAAAAATAAAATTGGCACGCTGATTCCAAAATTACAGTCATTTCCCCAGCCCGTCAAGTTTTGAAAGCTTCTCCTCCAGATCAGCAAATTTCCCCTAATGAGCTGGAGTCAGACTGGCCAGCTGATGACAACTGGATCAGCTCCGTTGGTGCCGTCACCATTAAGAGGTGTGTGCAGCCCCCAAAAGGTCAGTACTGTCAATATCCTATAGGGACACTTTGAACCAGAGGGGATCCTATAGATCAAAAAGTTGACCCAGTTTGATTCCGCACCAAAAACGAACATCTGTCAGACGAACTCCAGTTGTTTCCCAGTATTTCAGTTAAAACGTGGACCAAATTGTTCTGAAGAGAGGCGCTTGTGCTGGATATGACGCGATCCAACCACGAACACGTGACGTGTAGAGGAAGAAGAAGCGAAAGTGAAAGTTCTCAACTTCGGGCTCCATCTTGAGTGACCGAGCCCTGATGGAAAACCTCTAATATTCAGGTAGCATTTGGTTCTTTCACTGCTGTCGTCTCGAATCAATGTTCCGCTGCGAGATGCGGCTTAATAAGCTGCGTGTTCGCAATGAGCGTGCGCGTGTTTCGGACGCACATTGCGGCTGGTCGACGGAATGTTGTGACGGATGATCAAACTTTGTACCGTGTTTCCTCTAACTGCGTTTTCCGCTAACCCTGAGCCAACATTTTAGAGGTTGAGGAAGCACATTTTAATACTCACAATAAGTCACAATATTATTTGCAGTTAGTGGAAAAATCCACGGAAAGAGGGACACAAACGCGACAGTTTTAGCCTCTCTCTTTGTCCCTCCACCAGGGACAATCAATCCTTTATTTAAAAAGGAGAGTATGTAAAAGAGGAGAGATCAAGGCATTCCATTTTATTGTTTTAACAACTGGTTCTTTGTGGAATATGAATTGTTATTATGGATTATGAAATGTGTTCTGTTTTGAATGAAGCAGTCAAGAAAACGAAAGGAAACCTAAACCCATGGTGTTTTCATATTTTTGGTCCTGAACATGTGGTCAGATCAGATTAGTCTGAGCAGAATGGGTGGTTTTTGCCCTTTGCTGGGTTCATCTATGCTATTCAGCATGTTGGGTTGCTGACTTCTGTTGGGTTGTGGCAACTTGATCATCACTTCTGAGATATTGACACACCTTTTCCTGAGGCTGGCTCCAATGCTGCCAACACACCTGGCCATGGATATGGGTGGACTTCGTGATGAGAGGGGTCAGAGGTGGTGGACAAGCTCTGCTCCAAAACAAGCTTGCTAGATATTTTGGGATCTCCTCGCCACAACCAGCAGCTGCAACTAGTAGCTGTGCACGCCATGCAGAGTTTTGACCTCTAGGTCAGGCTACAAATGTTTTTTCCAGCACCATCATGTGTGGTGAGAAACATGATGCGCCTGATCAAAAAAGCTGCTTGTAATCTGACAGACGAGCCATGATGAGATGTCAAGGTGCGTTGTTGAAAATGAAGATCCTCTTCTTGGAATCTGTCTGAGATGACAGAAGATGATGCTGCATTGACCCACTTGATGATGTGATGACGTATTTCTGTTTAGTTTTGAATGCTTTCCATCTTATTTGTTGAATTAATGTTGAACTGACATCTTGAAAGATTTAGGTTTTTCTTGTAAACCATAACCAGATAAAAAATGATTTATTTGTATTTGTGTGCGTCCGTCTGATGCCACCGCACCTTCTGAAACACCAGGAGAGAAAATTTTTTCCACAACTATTTTATATTTAACATGGTTAAAAACTTTAAAAGAGAGTCCCAAAACTTTTTTCCATAATTATAGTGGCCTGTATGATGTACAGGGTGACATCATATAATAGATTTTGATGGAATGAGCCGACAATACGTCATTGGACAGACTGCTGTCTTCATGCTGAGAATCATGTTCTTTAATCTTATTTTCTGTGTCAGCAGACTGTTCCTGCTTAACCGTTTAGACTCACATTTAAAAATGGCGAATGTGTGATGGAAGAGGAAGGAGAGCAGAGTCCGTAGTGCCCAGCTGTCGTGTGTCCATGAAGAGCAACTGGTCCAAAGACCCCCCTTTACACTTCGGTATTGGACCTCAAGGCTCACTTTAAAGTAAGGTTTTCTGAACCACTTAACTCTGCCTTTAGAACATTCACAACCATACAAAACATCATTTTGTAGGTATTAGCCTCTACTATCGTGAAAAATGAAATTCATCAGCTCTTTAAAATAAAACGGTTGCACAGTCCTTTCACCATGTGGCCTGTGGAAAACCAGTGTGTGGGGCCCCATGGACCAACGTCCCTGTCGTTGCCGGACCACCGTTGGCCACAGTTGGGTTTTGGATCAAAGTGGGGGCGTTTCCTGTATCTGGTTCTCCTCACGGATCCATGACTACAACATTGCTGCAAGTGCAGGAGTGGTTGCTCTGGAAAGAACTTTAGAGCACATTCAGTGCTGCAGGATGAGGGGCTGGAAAAGGAGCCAGTTCTTTTCTCACTGCAGGGAACAGTTAAAAAAAGCAGCTTAAACTCTGAAAACATGAAAATGATACAGAGACATCATTGATTTATTGATTCAGTTGTTATCCAGAATGGATTAGAAATGTTCTGTTGATAAAAATGCAGTGAATTGGATTATTGAACTACAAACTCTACAGATTATTTACCTTCATCACAGTCTCATCACTATTTCTGATGTTCCTCAGGATGGACGAGACAGAGCAGAGTCCACAGTGTCCAGCTGGTGTCCATGAAGAGCGACTGGTCCAAACCTGAACCTATCACCTTTGGTATTGGACCTCAAGGCTCACCTTTAAAGTAGTTTTCTGAAACCACATAACTCTGCCTTAGAACATTCTCAACCATACAAAAATCATTTGTAGGTATTAGCCTCTACTATCGTGAAAAATGAAATTAATGAAACGGTGGCACCACATGTCAGGCGTCGCTCCCACTCCCATGTTAATTTTAGTGTGGTAAATCTTTTTAAAACTGAAAATTGCTTCTGTTTAATGGTCATTTCTCCACATGGGTTAACATCATTCACAAAAATTCCTAGGCATATATTTAAAGTTTCCAACAATATCCATCATTGCAGAGTGCTCCAGCTCTCCATTAGATACGGATGGGTAAGACATGGCAGGTCTGTGCAGCTTGTTCTGCCACACTGTTCCACCATGTCATGAAAATTCAAAAAAGTCTATTTTTTAAGGCTCCTGGTTATAAAACCCATAGACAACAATATCAGTCATTTCTAAATGGTTGATGAATAAGCTTTTAATACGCGTGACCTCTGTGCTATTAATGATCAGTTTCAGAGACCAGACGACTGTATTTGGAGCATAAATGGAGAACTTTTGTTCTATTCTAGAGTTTATATGCCTGATTGGCACTTTATTTTTAACATAAATTCACAATGAGGAAAAGCCACTAAACACTTAGATCAAATACACTTTTCTCCAACTAAACGAGCTTGTTAGAACGTAAATAACTTTATATTTTTTGCTCAGTGTTCATTCAATCTTCAACTGTCAGAGCAAACTGAAAGTAGAAGTGAACGCAGCCTTTAGGCGTTGCTAACGCCCAGTAGACATGTATAACCACTATTCCCATTTTGACAGCTATCAGAAACGGTCTGCTTCCATTGGAGATTCCTCCTGTCCCGAGGGTGAAAACAAACGGAGAAACTGAACTGCAGACCGCGACCTGAACAACAGCGTCTCACGTAAGCTCGTACATTTGTATTTATAAGATACTTTTGGGTCGGAATAAAGGAACAACTTGTGTATTTACAATGTGCAAGAGAAGATCCAGAGAGCTCTTGTTTGGTTCCACTGGAACCCCTGGACCCTCTTCAGACCTTCCTAAATGCTTAGACAGTATTTAGCAACATTTAGTCATTTAGTTCTGGAAAGTGTTAAAGAGTTGAAGCAAGGTGACTTTACAGGACAATGGGTTCTGCTGAGTATGATGTGTTTGGAGAAGGTTTGATGGTTTTTCTAAATATCATCCAGCTTTTACCAGCTGTTTAGTCCAAGCAACTCTTGGAAGACATGGAATGGTTGTTATAGACTAAATAGATTGAAACCCAATGAAATAAAAGAATAGGTGTACATAAGAAGACATAACATTTCAAACTGACAGTGAGATGGGTCATGACCCGACTGTTGCTTCTATCATTCAAACATGACAGAATATTTCCAGTTGAGGACATCTGTGTTACTGCTGTAGATGACAATTGTAAAAGGATTTAAAAGATTGTTTGTTTAGAGGGTGGTGACTGCAGGAGGTGATAGAAGGTCATAAGATGAGTCTGAAGAGAAGATGTGAACATGTGACTGAAGGAACTCATGAAGCAGGAAGTGGAACCCTGCTGAACAAGATCTACACTGAGCTCTACATCACTGAGGGACAAAGTGAGGAGGTGGACACACAACATGAGGTGAGACAGCTTGAGAGAACCTCCAAGAAGAACATCCAGGACACTCCAATCAAGTGCCAGGACATCTTCAAAGTCTTATCTGAGCAACAGAGACACATCAGAGTGGTTCTGACCAACGGTGTCGCCGGCGTTGGAAAAACCTTCTCAGTGCAGAAGTTCAGTCTGGACTGGGCAGAAGGTTTGGAGAACCAAGACATCAGTCTGGTGCTTCCGCTCTCATGCAGGGAGCTGAACTTGATCAGAGATGAGCAGCACAGTCTTCTCTCACTGCTTCATGTTTTCATCCAACATTACAGAAGATCAGAGCAGAAGATCTGACTGTCTGGAAACTTCTGTTCATCTTTGATGGCCTGGATGAAAGCAGATTTTCACTGGGTTTCAACAAGCATCAGGTCATCTCTGATGTCACACAAGTATTGTCGTTGAGGTGCTCCTGGTGAACCTCATCAGGGGAACCTGCTTCCCTCAGCTCTCATCTGGATCACCTCAAGACCTGCAGCAGCCCATCAGATTCCTCCCTCATGTGTTGACAGGATCACAGAAGTACGAGGCTTCACTGACTCCCAGAAGGAGGAGTACTTCAGGAGGAGGTTCAGTGATGAAGATCTGTCCCAGAGAATCATCTCACACATCAAGGCCTCCAGGAGCCTCCACATCATGTGTCTGATCCCAGTGTTCTGCTGGATCACTGCTATAGTTCTGGAGGACATGATGACCAGAGACCAGAGAGGAGAGCTGCCCCAAACCCTGACTGACCTCTACTCACACTTCCTGAGGGTTCAGATGAAGAGAAGAAGCAGAAGTATGGAGGAAAGCAGAGACCAGAGGAAACTGACTGAGGCTGACAAAGAACTCCTTCTGAAGTTGGGTCGGCTGGCGTTTGAACATCTGGAGAAAGGAAACATCATGTTCTACTCAGAAGACCTGGAGCGATGTGGACTGGACGTCTCGAGGTGTCGGTGGTGTACTCAGGAGTTTGTACAGAGATCTTCAAGAGAGAGAGTGTGATCTTCCAGAAATCAGTCTACTGCTTTGTTCATCTGAGCATTCAGGAGTTTCTGGCTGCCGTCTACATGTTCCACCCTTACACCAGGAAAGACACAGCGGTTATAAGTCAGTTCCTAGAATATTCTGAACCAGTCACATCTCTTGATGACTTCCTCAGGAGAGCACTAATGAAAATCTCTCAAAAGTGAAAATGGCCACCTGGACTTGTTTGTTCGCTTCTTCATGGTCTCTCTTGGAGTCCAATCAGAGGATCTTGGGTGGACTGTTGGATCAGACGGAGAAACACCCAGAAACCATCCAGAAGGTCCTCAACAACCTGAAGAAGGTGAACAGTGATGAAATCTCCCCAGACAGAAGCATCAACATCTTCCACTGTCTGATGGAGATGAAGGATCACGTCCATCAGGAGATCCAAGAGTCCTGAAGTCAGGGAAGAAATCAGAGAGGATACTGTCAGTGATCCACTGTTCAGCTCTGGCCTACCTGCTGCAGATGTCAGAGGAGGTTCTGGATGAGCTGAACCTGCAGCAGTACATCACCTCAGTGGAGGGACGACGTCGCCTGATTCCAGCTGTGAGAACTGCAGGAAGGCCGTGTAAGTAAAGATTTTTGGGGCCGGACATCGGCGTTTAAATCAAGCGAGGGGATCATGTCAGGTAGCAATACCCCTCCAGTGGTCATTCCTTCAATTCTTTATCTCCATTGCAGCGTCCATAAATAAAAACAAAAACAACAATTCATCCAGAAATGTTCAACGCTGGCTGGATATAAGTTCAAAGGTCAATCCAGACAAACCAACATAAGGCAGGAATAATAGGAGCCACAAGTTAACTGACTATCATGAAATGACTGTCATGTCATTAAATAACTTTTGTTGTTTGTATACATCGTATTCTAACGACAGAAAAACACATTTTAACTAATGACACGTGACTATTTTGCTTCATTTGTTCAACGTAAAAACAGCCGGCCTCGTTGGTTTAAATGGTGTTTTAGGTCTTTGTGGCGGTTCCGTTTGGAGCCTTTATGTGACCCACAAAGTTGTTTGAGCCTTTCACACCCGTTAGGTGGCAACTTCATCACTAGCAAACAAAAGGTGCAGTGAAAATGATTTGAAGGGAAACAGGCAGATAGAACAGAAGCTGAGGGCAATCGATGCAACCAGAGACTCTGATGTCATCGATCGGATCGCTGAATTAAGACTTGACGCACCATCGTACAAATTGGATGAAATGCAAAATATCCAAAGAGCCGATAGACAGATAAAAGATGCACGCTTCTTTAAACCATTTGCTACAATCATTTTAAATATTGAGTAATTATGAGCTGTTCTAAAATAAGACAAATGTTGAGAATAATTCAGTTGCATTTCAGATCTGATGGTCGTTCAAACTGTTGCTCTACGGTGTTGAATTTAGCTTTTCTAGGAAATGAGCTACATTTGTGTTGAGGTAGATTCTCAGATAAGTTGATGAGAAATCCCAAAGTTTGACTCACTATTTTTGTTTCATACACAACAGACTGGCTGGTAGTTTTCTTTTAACGAGTCATTGGGAAGTTGTGACCTCAGCAATGACGTCAAACCCTTCTCATCTACGGGAGCTGGACTTAAGATGGAACAAAAACCTGACAGATGCCGTAAAGTTACTGTCTTCTGCAATGATGCATCCAAACTGCAGACTGGAGACGCTCAGGTCAGGAGGCCTCTGTTGGTCTTTTAAATTTCTTTACATTTCTGCTTTTCTCTTCATTTTCAGATTTAGAAATGTGTTTTTATTTGCCCCATTTATTCCTTTTCCAGGCTGGTGAACTGCAGTTTATCAGAGATCAGCTGTGGCTCTCTGGCCTCGGCGCTGAGGTCCAATCCCTCCCATCTGAGGGTTCTGGACCTGAGTGAGTGAGAACCAGCTGCAGGATCCAGCAGTGAAGCTGCTCTGTGGTGTTCTCCAGGATCCTCTCTGTGAGCTGGAGACTCTCAGGTCAGTCACAGATGATCCAGTACTTTCCCAGGTGTAACTAGTTAGACAATAACTGTTTCCATGTTTGATCTTTGTTATAAACGTAGTGTTACAGTTCTCAGAAAAAGACCACACAGGACAGATTTGCAGTATTAAATTGGTTGTGGAAATCTGTCCCATGTGAGGATGGTCATCAATGACTAGAAAGGAAGTATCAGTTGTAGATTTGTCTTGTTTTATTTAGGCTGGCCACAAAACCGCCCAAACATTCAGACCAATCAAAAATGGTTCTTCCTGTCTTTTAAAGATCAGAAGGAAAACTAGAAACCCAAAAAGAAAGCTGCTGCAGTGTGCCATGCCCCTTCTCTACTGAGAAAAGCCATCCCAAAAAAGAGAAAAGCCCAAGTGTGAAGTGAGCCCCTGTTAAACCTTGGTACCGAAAGCCTGCAGTCATTCTCATCTTAGGTGGCTTCATTCCAGCCAGAAGCCCAAACCTGCCTCCCTCTTAAAGGGGCAGCAGGTCAGTCAACCACAGAAACCTTCATGAAGATCTGAAGCTTTCAGCATCCACAATTGTTGCACCTCACTTCCATTGGAGTCCAAATCAGAAGTCAACAAGTTGATTCTACACCGATTCTACACAATGCAACCATTTAAAAAGGTTTCCATCCATAAGTTTTCACACATTTTTAGATAAATCTGTTTGTTCATCGCCTCCTTCTGTTGTAATGGTCATTAAAGAAAATGACCTTATTGGAGTTTTTCTCCTCACAAATATGACTTTCTATGAACGATGCAATAAATGCAGCTTGCAATCTAAGACAATATGGAAGTATGTGTATATAATAGTAGTGGAAGTAGCTCATAAAATAATACATTTGCTCTTCTCATCGAATCTTTCTATGTTATTAAAGAAAAACCTGCTCTTAGTCAACAACATCTAAGACATCAACCAAAAATCCTAATTTTCTACAATCTAATATAAAAAATAGAGAAGACTCTTTCTGCAGAGACACTGGTGGCAGGAATGCAGAAGTATCCCCTGCTCAACTTGGAAGGTGGAGCAGAAACCACCAGCTGAGAAGGTCCTCAGCGAGAGGGAAGTGGTGGAGAACCATGAACTTGCTAAGCTCCACCTCAGCTCCAGAGATGGGCTGAGCTGGAGCTGTGGCACCAGGTATCGCCCAGAAGAGCCTCCAACAAACAAGCTCTTCTCTTGGGGGAGAGGGCTTTGAATCTCAGCTCAGTGTGCTTGTCTCTAGTAGGTGGCAGCTGCACCTTTCCTGAGCTCCTTGTTGATGCCCTGAGGGGAATTGATGCTCCTGCAATGTTTTCTGGCAGCATTGAGCTTGCAGTGGGGCAATCAAAACACACTGTGGGGGGCTCTCTTTCCTTCTCTCATCTGGAGAACAAGTGACACCAGCTGCCAATCATTGTTGGAGAAATGTGCAGTCAGGGGAACGATGCGTCCAGACTATAGCCACCCTTCCAGCATCCAGCAGTGTCTAAAACCTTTGATTTGGTTCACCAGAGAGTGTAGGGATTGCAGGGTCGCTGCAGCATCGCCCACAAGCTATCAGGAGTGGGTCGCTTTGTCCCAACTCCTGACAAGAGTTGAGTGCTATTGAGAAATGTGGTCTCACAAACTTGGAAGGTATTTTGACCCACACACACTTTACATACGCTGTAGATCTGGTCCAACCGCCCTGAAAGAACCCAAAATAGGAACATACGGCAGATAAGCCGGTGCAGGACCAGAGGTTTGTTGCTTGTAAGCTGTGTTTTGCTCTGGTACATGTTGATTTTTATTTGTCTTCTCTCAAAAAATGTTATTTTAGACTAAGTAAGTGCTGCAGTTTATCAGAGACCAGCTGTGATTCTGTGGCCTCAGCTCTGAAGCAACCTCTCCCATCTGAGGGTTCTGGACCTGAGCTCCAACACGTTGCAGGATTCAGGAGTGAAGCGGCTCTGTTCTGGCCTGGAGAGTCCAAACTGTAAACTGGAGAGGCTCAGGTCAGTCTTCATTTTTCTACCTATATACCAGCTGCTAAGATGGTGAAGTGAGGCTGTTCTCAACACTGCTGTGATGCACCACATTAAAAACATTCCTTGGAATATCGTGAATTCAGGTCTGACCCAACTAAGAACTAACGTAGGTTTAGTACTGACGCAGATAACATGCAGACCTGCACCGTATAACCTCATCCTGCATTTTTCAGATTGATTAAGTGCAGTTTATCAAAGATCAGCTGTGACTCTCTGGCCTCGGTGCTGAGGTCCAATCCCTCCCATCTCAGAGAACTGGACCTGGGTCAGAACCAGCTGAAGGATCCAGGAGTGAAGCTGCTCTGTGTGTTTTCTCCACTCTCCAAACTGTCGACTGGAAACTCTGAGGTAAACACCATTCTCAAAAATGTCCATTATTCCATCCAAGGGTCCTCACACTTTCTGAGTGTGTGTGTTGTGCCCAGTTCCTTCAGGAGGAGGGCCACACGGGGACCACTTATTCATGATAAATTGATTTAAGGACAATGAAAAAGCCGACAGATGGTAACCAAAATTAGACAAAACTAGGTGAGGGTGCCTGGTAGACACCAGCCAACGAGGAGGGAGATGGTGAGGGAGACAGGAAGTCATCTAAGACAGGTTGTGCCTTTAAAGATGAGCCACAGGTGAGATGGATCTCCATGATGAGATGGGAGGGAAAGAGGTGGGAGAACCTGGGAAGAGTGAGGGCCAGAACAATATATATTCTCTTTGGAACAGTGCAAACCTGAGAGGTTGGAATTGTGGTAATTACATATTACTATCATTTTTGAACCTGTAACTAAATTAAATATTTACAGATCATGCCTTTGATTAACCTTTCAGATTAATACTGGTTTCACTATAACTTATAAAAGTTTCCCTTCTTTATTTAGATTAAGGGACTGCAGTTTATCAGAGATCAGCTGTGGCTCTGGCCTCGGCGCTGAGGTCCAATCCCTCCCATCTCAGAGAACTGGACCTGAGTCAGAACCAGCTGCAGGATTCAGGAGTGAAGCTGCTGTCTGATCTCGTAGAGAATCCACACTATGGGCTGGAGACACTGAGTCATGGCTGGTTGAAGCCAGTCAACTCCCGCTCATCTGCTATCACTCACTGACCACTGGTGTGAAGAGCATCTGTGGAAACATCTGCCGTCTACTCCCTCCATAGTTGAAGAATTCAGTTTTTAAAAAGCGGTGGTGGACTTTCAGAAGATCAGTCGATGGTCGACAAAGCAGAAGCAGCTTCGCCTTGAAGTTAAATTAGTTCCTGGTATCACACAATGCATCTTTATAAAGTTCTAAATGGCTCCTCGGCCACTCTTATAAGCATGGAAACATTCTCTTAATTGTCTCTTCAAATGTCTGTATTATACGTTACTATTTTACATCATGCCTTCAGAATCTTTAGGGTTTAGTATTTCCTGTCTCTGTGACATGGAGCATTGGAATATTTCAGCTGCAGCCAGCAAAAACCCATCAGAATGACGGCTATCGGTGGGAACCGCAGCTCATTTGACTTTAGTCAGTCTGGTCAATGTTATAGGATTTATTGCAATCTAATAAAAACTATGAATAAATGTGGGAAATAGGAAATAAAAAGAAGCAAAATGACCAAATAAATCTCCCATGAATACTGTAAATTTAAAGATGTCAAGAATGGAATACCAGCTTAAATGGAATCAAACATAAAGTGAAAAGGCCTCCTTTAAGTTTACTGCAAAAATAAACACTAAATCAAGAGCGACACGCGCCAAAAACGTCTCATTCTCTCTTCTGTCTCCACTCATTCTTTTATATTCTCTTAAGATAATGGGGGCGGGGTCGTGTGATAACAAAACAAGCTAATTGGGGACTATATTTTTGTTGCAAGAACTTTGGCTCTTCAGAAGTTTCTATGTTGGCTTCCACAGATTGTGCATCCACTAGAAACTCAGTGTTTTTGAGGAACTACCAGGAGCGGCTGGAGTGGAGGCCAATGACGCTATAGCTACATATAGCTACATATAGATCACCGTGATCCTCAACCCAAAAGACCACCAGTTGGCACAGCAATACTAAAGATAGGAGGTTGTGGTCGTTGCGCAGACGCGGAGTGATATCACGCACAAACGTGCCCTATGTTCTATATACCGTATGTTCGGACCAAAGGGCGCACCGTATTAAAAGGTGCAGCCTCAGTTACGGGTGCTATTTCTGTATTTAACACATACATCAGGCGCTCCGGATTATAGGGCGCGGGCATGGTAAAACATACCGCTACCATAGCTTAAAACATGCATGCTAGCGCGTATTTAGCAATTTTGCAAAAGCCGGCAAGTCGAACAACGACAACAATGTTTCCAAAATTAAAATTTTCGTATTTTTCGTATTTTGTTATTAAGCCCCGGAGGGCTGAAGCAGGACCGCTGTTAAAAATGTATCAGTCCGCGCTTCCAGTTCTGGTGCAACGTCCAGTTCTAAATGTATGAATCCGCGTATTGACGTTTCAACGCCCCATCAGTAAACGGAGAGATTTGGATATAGTCCCCTGAGGTGGTGTTTTTAGAGCAGTTCTTAACAACTTTCTCTTTGCCTGATAAGAGGTCCAAACATTATTTCTTCCCTATAAAATACTCTAAAATTTGCCATTCAAGATCAGATCCCACCAGGTATAATTCATCCTCTAAATTTTCACAATTTCTTATTCTGTCAGGCTGTTTTTAAACCTTTGGCAACATAAAATAAAGTACTCAACTGGTATTATGTCAGGCTGGTTTACATCCCATTAAAGAAGCCAGCAGAAATAAAGCACAACAGTTACACAGACTACGCACAATAATATAGAGGATATAAAAAACAGTGCTGAGATGGGTTTGTGTCACTTTAGTAAAATCAAAGCATTTTCTTTATGTGCCAGCAATGAACACAATCTAAGAAGTCTTTGACACTAAACATATGGAGCTCCTATAGAACAAACTAAAGATTTGTGTTATTAAGATAAAGAAATGCAACATTTCCCCCAGAGAAACGATGGCGATGGAAAAAGCCCTGGCTGTGTGTGTGCATCACAGCAGGCGTGGGTTCTCCTCTCTGGAGTCATGCGGGGCTCCTTGAAGGGCAGATGAGGAGGTTGGTTACAGATTCCCCTCAGAAAGATGATTACGGTGCCAAAGGTCATCACCGGGGTAACCAGGAAGAGGCAGAGTGGGTCTACTGTACGAGCGATGCCGCTCCAGTTATCCTTCTCCTGTCAGGACCAGACATTTACGCCACTTTTGATCTTTTTAAATCAGACTTTGGGTTGAGGACTCTGTTTGAACCCTCTGAGCTCATTGTAGTCGTTCTTGTTGCGCATGTGTTTAATGATGTAGTGGCTCCATCCACAGCCGGCTTGATCTCTGCGTACAGCTGATGGCTCCTCCCTCTTCTTGTGGTTTCACAGCTCCACACAGACACCAAAGCTCAGAACTCAAATGAAGCTACTGATGCTTCTATATTTCATGTGTTTAAACCACATGTTCATATATCCTCTTTCATATGTTATTAAGTCATAGGTTCATATATCCTCTTTCATGTGTTATTAAGTCATAGGTTCATATATCCTCTTTCATATGGTATTAAGTCACATGTTTATATCCTCTTTCATATGTTATTAAGTCATATGTTCATATATCCTCTTTCATATGTTATTAAGTCACACGTTCATATATCCTCTTTCATACGTTATTAAGTCATATGTTCATATATCCTCTTTCATATGTTATTAAGTCATATGTTCATATATCCTCTTTCATATGTTATTGAGTCATATGTTCATATATCCTCTTTCATATGTTATTAAGTCATATGTTCATATATCCTCTTTCATATGTTATTAAGTCACATGTTCATATATCCTCTTTCATATGTTATAAGTCATATGTTCATATATCTCTTTCATATGTTATTAAGTCATATGGTCATATATCCTCTTTCATATGGTATTAAGTCACATGTTCATATATCCTCTTTCATATGTTATAAGTCACATGTTCATATATCCTCTTTCATATGGTATTAAGTCACATGTCTTATACCTCTTTCATAGTTATTAAGTCATAGGTTCATATATCCTCTTTCATTATTAATCACATGTTCATTATCCTCTTTCATATGTTATTAAGTCATCTGTTATAATCTTCCTTATGTATTAGTCACATGTTATATATCCTCTTTCATATGTTATTAAGTCACATGCTCATATATCCTCTTTCATATGTTATTAAGTCACATGCTCAATATCCTCTTTCATATGTTATTAAGTCACATGCTCATATATCCTCTTTCATATGTTATAAAATCGTATGTTCATATATCAGAGAGAAGAAATGGACCACTTCTTGTCAAAGTGACAGGTTGACCTTTCCCTGAACCCGCCCACATCTGTTCCCCCCCCCCCCCCCCACCTCCCTTCCCCGCCTCCCGCCATTTTTTAAAAGGGTGGATCCCCCACCACCCCCCCCCCCCCCCCCGCCTTCTCGCTTGCTCATCTGTTTTAATAAGGGCAATAGTTACAACACAGTGACAAAACAATTTTGCCATAGTCCTGGCATAGCCATCCGTGGACAACATGAGTAGTTCTACATCCTTGATTGGTGAGACGGCTGTGACCGTTATAAGAGAATTGTGTGGAAAAGTAGTTGAAAAATCCACGGTGTTTGTACAGCGTTCTCAGGCGTCACCTTGTGAGCCTTTGCAGCAAGAATGGTCTTTGGAGCCTTATAGTCAAACAGGGAGTTTTGGGTATGTGTTCCGTTACAAGACGGGGGAGCTGATTCTCTATCAGCGGGAAGAATCTTCCAGTGAGGGGCCTATGTTGTCGGCTACGATGTCTTCCAATGACTGGGGTGTGTTGAAACTGATCAAACCGAGAATGGGTGTGTGACTGAAGAAGGCTGTGAAGAAAGAAACAACACAGAACAGAAACCTTCCACAGAACAAACATTTGTGAGCATTTGGTTGACGAAAACCTCGGGTACGGGAAGATGGTTCTATCGTGCTAGCTACAAGATGCAGATGGAAGAGATGTCAGGGAAACCGAGACAGTATTTTGTCTTGGATCTTTTTAGCTCAGACTGTGGGGTTTTCAGCAACGTGTTGACTCTACCTCTTGCAGCATGGATCGAAAAGATGCATGAAATGGATGATAAAATCACAAAATTTTTTCACCATTGTCGTCTTTGGAACAACACTGTGGTGACGAAAAAAAGAGTCCTCCCTCGTGTAAGCCCACACCCATATCTCAAATGTATAAAAGACGTTCGTCTGAACCATACGTTACCCACTACCGGAGTGAAACACTAAGGAGAGCATGTCTACCAACAGAAGCGTCAAGAGCGGATCTGACACTCCGAGCAATTCCTATCTGTGGGATGAGGATGAGACACAAGCGGAACGCCCTCAACGTCGGCTTCGGCCTCGCAGGCTGGACTTTGACTCACTCATCCAACGCTGGGATCCCACGGATTCTAAGGAGTCTCTCACTCCTTGTCTAAGCCCTCCACCAACCCCACCCCTCGGACGCTCGGCATCGGATCCTGGGGTGTCCAGTCCTCACTCACCCTCACTGACACCACCCGTCAGAGACTCAGCATCACTTCCAGAGCTGTCCGAGTCTCTTCTCCAAGGCAGAGATCCTGCGCCGTCTCCGGCTTCTTCACGTCCAGGTTCTCCAATCTCTGTGAGCGGTGTGGAGAGTCTTTCACGCTCAACAACCCCTGATCTGCCTTTGCCCGACGACGCATCGGATCTCCCCGGGCTGTATGTAACGGTGCTGACCAGCTTGACGGCTGGGCATCTGAATTCTTTGGTCTGGTAAAAAAAGGCGTTCTTCATCTACTTAGCGTCGTCCTGGACCTGTACAAGGGTGAGGTTTGCAACGGATGTCGGATCGACCACCCCAGCCAGCGCCAACACCAGTGTTTGGATGTGATCGAACCGGGTTTCTACCGCAACAACTTTTACATGTTGATGAAAAGACTCTACACACCCAAGTTCATTCCTGCTATTCAAAATTTCCTGAAAGCGTGCGGTGTCAACGCTGACTACGTGAAAGTCAAGATCGCCGCAGAGACCCTTTTGTTCGAGCTGAAATCCAACGAATTAATCTACACTCCCATCCAACAAATGTACGAGAGTATCGCCGACAACGACAGCGAGATTAAACAGGAACATCTGGACACGGTGACTCAGTACTGGACTGAAAACACTTAAATCTGAAAATGGTGTTTTCAGATATAAAATGGGGAGCTTCTGGGGAAAAGTTGTAAACGATGTAGAAGGTGTCAAGATCCAGTTGATCAAGGGTCAGATAATAAACATCTTGTACCAGGCTATTGAGAACAAAACGGCTTCAAACAAAAACATCTTGCTGGAAAAAACCAGAACGTGTGCAGGACCCGCACTTTGGGAAGAGATGGTAAATGACACGATGCTTATGAGCAAATCTGGATTGTCGGATTGTTTTAAAGTAATTTTTAAAGAACTGTCCAACGATGTTGTAAAACCATGTCATATGATAGCCTTTTATGCTTTGCTCATTGATGTGACCAGCAGACTTGTGCAAAACAACCATTCTGTAAGCATCTTGGAAGAACTTGGAAAATTACACGATGATATCTGCCTCAGTCTAGATCATAAAGTCTTAACTCAAACTCTATTGATGATAACGCATGGTCTTGGACTAGTTTTTGACTATCTGTACTTTCACATTACAAATGTTACAAATGTATTTGTTCATGTTACTCACAAAATGTATTTACTCATGTTACTCACAAAATGTGTATGTTCTTCAATTAAAATGTATTTACTCAATAAAAAATAAATACCTCTCAAACGAGCATCCCTTCTCATTCTGTTTTCAACATGTCTGAGACACGCTTCATGGAAAAAGTGTACTATGATCCCGCGCATCCCGGTAGCCTCGGTGGTGTAGAGCGGCTCCATAAGGGGTGCAAGAAGAAATGGGAAAGACGGTTCCTCGAGAAATGTTAAAACATTTCTACAGGGACAGGACGCTTACACTCTACACAAACCGGCCAGGATACATTTTCCAAGAAACAGGGTTTTCGCCCCCCGCCCTTTAAACCAATTTCAAGCGGACCTGTGCGATATGCAAGCCTGTCGCGGAGCATAATGACGGATATAATTATTTATTAACGGTCATAGACATATTTTCCAAAAAAGCTTACGTCAGGGCTCTGAAGAGAAAATCAGCGGCTGAGGTGGTAAAGGCGTTTGAATCCATTTTTGAGTCAAGTCAGACGCCTGAAAAAATACAAACTGATGCGGGGAAAGAATTTTTTAACAAGAGTTTTGAAGCTTTGATGAGAAAACACAATATCGTTCATTTTTCCACCGCCAGCCACCTTAAGGCCTCTGTGATTGAAAGATTTAATCGTACATTAAAAGGTAGAATGTGGAGATATTTTACAGCAAACAACACTCTGCGATACACCGACGTCTTACAAGACTTGGTGAAAAGCTATAATCACAGTTATCACAGCAGTATCAAGATGAAACCCGCTGAGGTAACCTCGGAGAACACTTTTAAAGTGTTTCAAAACTTGTACGGTAAATCTGAAAACCGACGGAAGGCTGAAACCAAGATGAATTTCAAGAAGGGGGACCTAGTTAGAATTTCAAAACTGAGAGGAGTGTTTGATAAAAAATATGAACAGAGTTTTACGAACGAGGTGTTTACGGTATCTGAACGCATCCCTCGCGACCCTCCAGTGTACAAGTTAAAAGATTACGATGGAGAACCCATCCAAGGGTCATTTTATGAGCCAGAGCTACAAAAGGTAACGATGGGGGAAGACAGACTTTTCCACGTAGAAAAGATTCTGAAGCATGCGTCGTCAGCGGGTGAAAAGAACAAGTCTTGTAAGTTGGAAAAAACTGGCCGGAGAAATTCAACAGCTGGATCAAAGCCGCAGATTTAAAGAACGTATAAAAATCAACTCGCGATCGCAACGGATATCATTTCATCATGTACGGTCCGAAGGACGAGGGTTTTTTTATTACCCTACCCTCCAACGCCAGCGTCGATGTTTTAAAGAAAACACGAGTTCCAGTTACCGCGTGGATTTGCCTCAACATATCGATTTAGAGGGAAGCTGGGAAGTAGCTTTAACGCAGATTTCATACCCGCACACCTTTTATCACCTTTATCAGGAGGATGCCTACTTTTACTGGAGGGAAAAACCTCAAGAACCGGCCACGGAGAGCAAGGTGCATCGTCAAGAGATGAGACAATCATATTTCAACGGCATCTCAGCCTTTAGATTCGAGATGGACGGACAATTTAGAAGAATAAAGTCTGATATTTACCCGTCTATGACAGTCTTTCGAAAAGATTTGATTTCCAATCGGGAGGTAAAACCCACGTACTCTTCGAAGGACCCCTGGCATATTTGATGGGTATGAAATCAGGGGAATGGTTTACGTTTGACCAAAGGTATGCGTACTATCCCTGCGATTTACGAGCTGGGTTTTATCACATGTATTGTTACAGCGACGTAGTTGCACCGCAGATGGTCGGCGACGTTTATGCGCCACTTTTGAGAACGATTGATGTAAAAGGAACGTTCGGTGAAATCGTCACACAGTATTTCAATCCTGCTTACTATTTACCGGTGTCCAAAAACCACATTGAAAACATTCAGGTGGAGATAAAAACGGATCAAAACAAACCGGTAAAATTTTCATACGGCAAGACTATCGCGACTCTCCACTTTAGACCTAGAACTTGAACCCCAGGGTTATATATATTCCAATCGCCCGCGTCCTCATCATTCATTTTCAGGAGGCTGATCAGCTATCCACACACAAAGTGTTCAAGGCTAAGAGAAAAATAGAGAAAAAGAAAATGGCTCGGGTAGGTTTGAGAGAAGATCCTCACCGATTTGTACAATATTATGAGAGTCAAGTAGGGGGGAATTTGCCGGGGTTTTACGGTGCACCGGTCATGTACGGTCGGGGGATAGGATCTTTGTTTTCTAAATTATTTCGTTTCGTCAGCCCTTTGGCCAAGAAAGGTTTCGAAATAGCTAAACCTCATCTTAAAGCCGCTGCGAGTAACATCGCCTCCAACGCCGTCAAACACGTGATGGAACGGTTCGCCGGTGATCAAGAGATGAAGCAAGAAGGATCCGGGGGCATTATGGTGTTGTCGCGTAGGAAGAGAAGACGACCCCCGGGAGAACGCATCCCCTCGAGCTTTAATAAACAGCCGTTCGGTAAAAGGAAGAAATCAGTTGCAAAAGGCCGTCGTGTGAAGAAGAAGTCCGTCCGGAGCTCTGATATTTTTTAAGAATATCTTTTCTTTGAGAAAAAAGAAAATGGCTCTAGTACATCAGAAATCTCCAGAGTGTACTCTGGCCGAATTGGATTTATTTTCAGCACCTATGACGCAGCTGTCTATCGATGAAAAAACCTACACGGAAATTTCTCCCCTGTCAGCCATCACCGACGGGGGACCCATTGAGTTTTTCATCCCCGGAGACGGGGACCGGTATCTGGATCTGAACGACACTCTGTTGCATCTCCGTGTAAAAATCACCAACCCTAACGGATCGAACCTAGCTAATGACGCAGCGGTGGGTCTTATCAATTATCCTCTAAATACAATTTTCAGTCAATGCGACGTGACCCTGGGGGATCGACTCATCTCTCAGTCGAGCGCTACCCACCCCTATCGCTGCATGATTGAGACCCTGCTCAACTTTTCACCGGACACGCTCTCCAGTCAGTTTACCGGGGGTCTTTTTTACAAAGATACCGCCGGGTCAGTGGACTCTATCGTGCTCGTGAACGGTCCAAATAATGGGCTAACGAGGAGAGCCGCGTCCACAGCCCGTTCCAGAGAAGTACACCTGCTCGGTCCTCTCCACGGGGACATCTTTTTCTGCGAGAGACTATTGCTCAACTCTGTCGATTTGAGAATTAAACTGACGCGAGCCAACGATGCTTTCTGCCTCATGGGGGCGCGTGACTCTGCTTTTAGCCTAAAAGTACTGGGGGCTTCCCTATTTGTTAAAAAAGTAGCCGTGTCCCCGCAGTCAGGTTAGGTCACGCCGCCGCCTTAATGAAGGGCAACGCTCTCTACCCCCTTTCACGCGTTAATGTGAAAACTTACTCTATTCCGGCAAACTCTAGGGTTTGCAACCAGGAGAATCTGTTTCTGGGTAGCATACCAAAGTACGTGGTTCTGGGTATGGTACACCACGAGGCTTTCACAGGAAGACGAGACCTGTCGCCTTTTAATTTCAGACACTATGACATCGAATACCTGGCTCTCTGTCAGGACGGCCGGCAAGTTCCGGCTAAAGCTTTCCAACCCGATTTTAACAACGGGGTGTCCGTCAGAGAATTCTACAACATGTTCCTGGCTACCGGGAGACATCTCAAAGATTTACCCCTGAGTATCAGCCGTGATGACTTTAATGACGGCTACTCTCTGTTTGTGTTTAATCTCAATCCGAGCGATGACAACGACGCACTGTCTACCGTCTCAAACGGAAACCTCAGGCTGGAGTTGAGATTTAGAACACCCCTGCCGCACACCGCGACCCTTATCGTCTACGCCTGTTACGATTCTATTCTGGAGATCAACGCCAAGAGGCAGGTGCTGGTGGACTATTATTAAAAGATGGACAACGTTCAACTAGAGAACCTTCTGCATAGCCTGCTGGGAGATGTGTTTTGCGGGGTGTGGGCGTCCGATCAACTGCCCATGCTGAATCCCTCTTTTAGAACCCCGGCCTACTTTATCGTCAACACACATCCGGCTCACATGCCGGGGGAGCACTGGTTAGCTTTGACGCTGGAAAATGGTGGCATAGCCACCTTTTTTGATTCTTTGGATTTCCGCCGGACTTTGATCACTACCCTCCGAGCATCTTACAGTTTCTGGAAAAACGTTCTAAAAACATTGAGTACCACGACGTTCAGTTGCAGCACCACATGTCGACGGTCTGCGGACAACATTGCATCTATTACCTCTGTCACCGCGCGTGCGGGCTATCTTTTGATCAAGTACTGTCTTTGTACAATGATGATGTAATAAAGAATGACTTCATGGTGTACGACTATGTGAGGAAATATCAGCGCTGTATTAGAAATAAAATCAAGGTCCCTCCAAGCAGGGGTGTTGTTTTTTGCAATGTTTTAAAGATTTTTAAAGTTTTTGAATGAATGACTGTACGCTCGAAAAAATGTTAATAAACGCTTTATTGGTAAAAGACAAAACTTTGTGTATTACATTTATTCACGATGAAATGTTAATCCAACGCGGGGGGTCATTTGTTCGTCTTCTAGTTTTTGACGGTAGATCCGCAGGTGTTTCAGAGTCTTGAGATCCGATCGCATCCATCTTGAGGAGTCGGTATTGATTACGCGCTCGTGGGTTACTTATAGAAGACAAAGGGATGTTTAATTCTGAGAGAGTATTTAAAAAATGTGTCCATCCGGGAGGTTCAGAACCCTCTGATTTTTCTTTTTAAAAGGAAACAAGAGTCGTTTGAATAGATCGATCATGTGAGACCCTTTTACAACGTTGCCCCGGTACACAAATTCCCCTTTTGTATTCCAAACATCGTGACGGTCGGATAATTTCTTTAAGACGTATTCGGCGTTCTTGCGATCTCGCGCTGGGAGGCTCTGCAACACGTCGTCGATGATGCTATCGGACGTCCGTACGTCCGTCCCAGAATCTGCCTCTGCCTCCGTCTTTGTCAGATTCTCTGTCAGATTCTCTGTCTGATCCTGCTTCACAAAGGTCAGATATCTTTGCAGTAACGCGTTATATTTTTTAATTTTTTCATGAGAGCTCAGCCCCTGCTCGTTTAAGATGGCTCTCATCCTAGCATCCAAATCGTCCTCCGCGACATCTCTGATGGACTGGGAGGGTCGCGTCAGGCGGTTGAGTTGATGACGAGAAACATTTTTGGGCCTTTTTCAAAGTCATTTTCGTATCAATCCTCCGACGAGGTTCCCGATCAAAGGTACCACCGCTGAGAGGAGAGGTAAAAAGAAATCCGCCCGTCTGCTTCTTTAGAACCTGTTGCTTCCTCTTTAAACTGGTTCTTTTATCAGCCAACAGTTTGATAATTTTTTTCTGTCTCTTCAGTTTTTTAAATTGAGAAGGAGTCAGGGGGACGTTTCCTTTTAGAAGATTTAAAGAAATCTCACACAGTGTCTGGATAAAATCCGGGGAGCTGTGAATAAGAATGTCTCTACGTTTCTTGGGTGTGGCACGGTACAGGGCCTTCAGCAGGGGTGCGTTTCTTTTTATACGCGCTGACATGATGATCTACGTCGACGCTCTGGGGATGTAAACGGCCGCTTGCTGGTGAGGAAGTACACCCGTCCTCAGTCTGTACGGATCTGGGCAGACGGGGGTGAGATCCACTATTAAATACCCGTGAGGGTCTTTTGTGGCGTCTTCAAAACTCTCCAAGAAAAATGTCTTTTGTGATGGAAAAATCTGATGAGCCAATATATTCATTTGTAGTTTATCCCGTGGGTTTTTAAACATGACCAAATAATTGCTGTTCAAACTGATGGTGCGACTGTGTTTACCCTGGTGAAACACGTTTTGAGTCAACATCATAACGCTCATGTTTCTGTGGTGGCGATACTGTGTAAAAATCTTTACCACTTCAGGATGGTCAGAGGCTTGAAAAATAACATCGTCCAAAATAATCAAATGCTTTTGATCAGGAGGAAACAGTGTTTCATCTTCAAAAGAATCTGGCAGACCTTTGACAAATTTAATGTTTTTAATCATCTTTTGCAGTTCAGTGTACATAGGTTGAAAAGAGGTATAAATCCACACGATATTGTCAGGTACAACATTTATTACACGGTCACAGTTTTCCAATACATTTTTTACAAAATAGGTCTTTCCACACCCGCTCGGACCCACGATTAAACAAGAAAAAGGAAAGATAAACCTAGGATCAAATTCAATTTCCTGCATTTCTAATACCCGAAAGGCAGAGTTGTTCCGTCAGCAAAGAGTCGTCTTTTGTCATACACCACCCTAAATTTTTTATCAAATGACACATTTCTCAATGCAAAAACCTTTTTATCACGTCTGATGCTGTGTTGACGGATCTCGATCGTGTTTCCCTCTTGTTTATTACTCAGGTAACCCTCCACCAGCTCTCTGACACTGTCAAAGCTCACACGCTCACAACATTCCCGGGTCTGAGTGATACCTTTCACACGCATGACGACTTTCTTTTTATTTCGTGTTTGGTACGCGTAACTCTTGGGACCCGCCGCTGCAAACTCTTGAATGCTGTCACCATCCAGTTCATCCGTCAGGTCACCTAAATAGTTACCCAGCTCTAGAGGTTTCTCACCCTCTTTGACCAGATAGATTAAACTATCTGTGTCGATGTAAAACACTCTGTCTTGTAGTTTTTCCAGATAACTGTACAGCTTCAGTCGTGCGTGTGCTGTGGTGAATGCTGCAATAAAAACATTACTCTGTTTACCTGGGGGTTGAACGTACCTGTCGGTGTATTTCCACCTGATGAGAGCTCTGTTGCTGTGGAGAACGGAAAAGTATTCGACTTTGTATTATACCTGAAAACATGTAACTAAAGAATTCTTTAGGATCTGAGACAATGGTGGTTTTAAACAAATTATCTCTCTGTGCAAACTTTCCCCACAAACTGTTGAGACACAATTTAGCAACCTGTCTTTTCACAGGATTGGTCTCGATTTTGCCAGCATCTAAAAGAATGCCCTGATGCTCCTGATAGTCCCTGATGTATTTTTCCCTGCTCTCTCGGTCCGTCGCCTCAGCGGGGTAACCCGAGGCTTCCTGCTTTCCTTTCAAAAAGGTGTGTATGTAGTCGGTAAACACAGTGTCGCTGCTCTTGTCAAAGTGCCAGACTTCTGTAATTTTACCCACCCTGTACCCCACATCCAGAGCTTTGATGAATTCAACGGTGACCCAGACCCCCGTCAGAGCTCTGCCCTCATCGTCGTGTTCGCAGGGGCCACCCTCATTGTTAGTTTCGGCACAGGTGCGACACAGTGTAAAGAGTAATTTACCTCCCTCACTTTTGTGCGGTAACACGGGGAATAAAAGACCTCGAGGAGGATACACAGTGGCTCTGATGAAGCCCGTAGCTGCGTGGGTCCTCGAAATCTTTGTAGATGATCACGGGGTGACCAAGGGGGTAAGAGCAAGTACTGTTGACAAACGGGTACAGTGAGGTGACATCAACATAGTGGATGGTTTCATCGGGCGCTGCCGTGTGTCGCAGTTTTAAAGCGCTCGTTCTACCTCCGAAAAGTGCTTTTCGGGGGTTGAGAGGCTCAGGAGCGTTAAAGCAACGGAGAAATTCTTTAACCTCCGTGCATGTTGTTTTCATCTGGTTCCACGTGTGTTCTCTCATGACTACAACACGAACCCCATGTGTGGTCTGTAGCTCACTCACCCTCTTCTCACTTTTGTAGTGCAGTTCACCAAAGGTGACGCCTCTCATATCGCACTGTACTGTGGGATCAAAGCAACTGGGACAGCCGTGGTAAAAACATCCATGAAATTCCCAGACATGTTTTACACCGTCAATCTCAGCATATCCGTCTACGAAAAATGCACCAATCTGTTTTTTCACCCATGTTTAGAGCATGCTGTATAAAGATTTTTTCTTTGTGCATCAACCATTCTAACCATTGAACCGATGCGCTAGAGAATCTTTTGCTCTGATTCAAATAGTTGTGAGGGCAGGGGATAGCCAGAGTGTTAGGAGTCAGATAATTGGTGCGAAACACCTTCATACAGGCTCCGGCTATGGTGATAGAACCAAAAGGGTCTACCCCCGTCTCACCTAGGAACTGATCTCTAAATTTAAGACTGCCCTGGGTGAGAATGTCAACATCATTTTTGCAGTACAGCGAGGCCTCCTTTTGGAAGTCAAAGGTACCTCGGCTGACCTCGTTGTACCACGGGTCAAATTCTTCCCGTTCGCGCACCGTCATGCGATCTACGTCGTAGTCGGACGGAACGGGATAGGGCCCCACGTAATTGAGGTGAATTTCTGAGCTAAATTTGTGTGGGAAATACCCCTTGGTCTTGTCAGTGAATCCTAAGGCTTTGGGCATAGCGCTGAGACGCATGGGGAGAAATGACAGGGAATCTATGAATTTGAGACCATAATGGGATTCCTCAAAACTGAGGATTTTACTCCCGTTCATCAGAATCTGTTGTGGCGTCACATCCAGTTCCAACATACCTTTTAACACCAGATAACTGTCAAACCCCTTGGCATTATGGGCTATAAAGATGTTCTGTTTGTATCGTGGCTTCCTGAAATGCAAAATAAACATTTTAGCACAGTCAAGACCATAAAACGCCTTCTCTTCACCTTTGGATGTTTTTGTATGCACTAAAAAAGGAACATGCTCTCCATTTTGACCCACAAATGTTTCAAAATCATAAAAAACCAAATCAGGATGTGAGATGTCTGGTTGGAGGGTAGGAATGTAACAACTATGATCGACTTTAGAGTCGCTCTGCAGTTTTTCACCACAGATTTTACATTTTTTCACCGCACAGCGATGCTTTGCATCGTCTAACGACAAATTGACACTGTAGTATAGTTCGCATCGTGCGCATTTTTTGATTCGGTCGCAGAGGCTGGACTTTCTGCTTGAACCGACCAATTTGTGTCTGGTGAAACAAGAGGGTGAGCGACACGTTCTGTTACAGTCAGAGCAAACCACTGTGTTGAACCCTCTGTGGGGCAGGCAGGATCGTTGCACACTGCGCAGTAACCTTTACAAAAGTGGGTATAGGGGTGCTTAAAAGTCTTGTAACAATAATTACAGACTGACGACCCCAGGAAGGCTTTGAGATTTTTTATCCCATAATAGTGATTTTGTAGTAAAAAGAGAAACAACTGATTGGAACGATCAGAGAATTTTGTCTCATAATGTGAGAGGGGTTTACTGTGGCATGTTCTGTAAAACACAACAATTTTACGCCCCAAGAATATTTTCAAATTTACCAATGTCACTGAAAGTGACGGGGGTCTCATCATTTAAACCAGCCTGATGCTGCAACTTCCTCGCAATATCAAGGCATTCTCTTTCAGTAAGTTTCGGGTAGATAACGTGAGCTAGACTGATGGCGAAGCAAAGCTGGTTGTCTCTGTTGTCTACGATAAATAAGTGACGTCTTTTTTTGTCAATGATTTCACAGTCTAGAGTTTTCTCCATCTTACGTTTGGCACCTCCTCCTGGGTTCTGCACCACGTGAAGGATGAATTCTATATTCTCATCCGATGAAATGATACCGTTTGACTGCACAATCCGATCTAGCATTCCATTAAAAGCCGGTAGAATATTTTCACCTTGTTCATCCACAGCAACTGTAACATGATTGTGTACGTTTTCACCCACCACCTCCAACTGTATTAAATCATTGCGACTACTATGTCGTCTGGCAACATCCACCAATTCGCTGATAACCCCTGTTACATCTCGATAGAATGTTGCAATGTCAGGCACATTTCCCCGAGTGGGAATGTTAAAGGAGCGTCTTGTTCTCCATGCGTTAAAATCATTAAAAAACCTCTCACCCCGCTCAGGAGAGAGATCGGATGGATTTTCTCCTAGCCCTCCTCCCCCTTGCTGAGGAGAAAGATGGGGTGAGGGGCTGCTCTCTGACCCCCCTTCTCCTGGCCTCTCATCCTGTTCAGGAGGGGGGTTAGGAAGAGCCGATTGTGTCTCTGCTGAATCCGTCTCTGATCTGATTGTTACCGCGTGTAAGACATGATCACTTTGCGTGTGGAGAGCTGATGAAGGAGAATGATTTTCAAACTCTACTGCATTAACTGCATTAAGGTTTTCGAGGGCATCATTTATGAGTTGTAAGGTGTCAAGTTCTAGGACGTTTTCATTTTGCTCTGTAAAATGTAAATTTATTGGAATGGAGATTGGAATTTCACTTAATTGATCAACAGCTATTTGTAAAGCATTCGGTACTTGATTAAAATATTCAACATTGAAATCCTCATCACTTAATTGATCAACAGCTATTTGTAAAAATCGGTACTTGATTAAAATATTCAACATTGAAATCCTCATCCATATCTTAAACAAAAGACAGAAAAAGGAAAAAAAAAAAATTACAGCTTTTTCAACACTGTTTTAGTACACCTTTGGTTACAATTGGAGGAAACAATATACCGTATGACATTATTGAAAATCTCCAGCACTACCTTGTCTTGGGGGTGTTGGGAATGAATGTAGCAGCCTGTATCCTCAGCCCTGTCAAAGAGCGGATCAGGAACGCTCTCGTGGTGCTCGTGCTGTTGTTGGGGATGATTGTATCCGGCTGTATCCCCGTCCACCCTGTTGAAGGACGGTTGACGAACGCTCTCGTGGTGCTTGTGCTGTTGTTGGGGATGATCGTTGCCCCCCGTATCCCCCTCGACCCTGTTGAAGGACGGTTCAGGAACGCTCTCGTTTAATCTCAACCCTGAATCTGTAATTAGATGAGAGATGAGTTATTTTTTTTTTTTATATTTATTATTATTATTAGTCAAGAAGATATAGTATAAAATATACCATCAAACAATCTCCTAACAATGTTAGACTTGTGTCTCTGGTTCCTACGTCTCCTTATCGGCCTCGCAGGTTCGAAAGGATCTGGTGAAAGGAGGGTCGAGCTGCCGTGGGCCCGCTGTAAGTACAGGGGTCAGAGTGGTACACGCTTGCCGTATTCTACGTCTCCTCGCAGGGGCAGAAGGTTCACGGGAGAGTGGAGCTGCCGTGGGAGTCACAGTGCTCAGAGAGGCGCACGTTTGAAGGTTCTGTTTTGATGGTTCTGTTTAGACAGAGGGGGAAAATCGTTAAAATACAAATCATCAAAACGGCACATATTTTGTATATACTTCTAATCACAGATAAATATATTACCTTGTACAGTCGACTTCGGTCCTCCTGGCTGTCTCACACGTCTTCTGGAGAGTTTGTTCGTCTGCTTACTTGAGTCAGTCCCATGTTGAAGTGCCGAGGTTTCCCTCTCAATCTCAATTTCACCAATTTCAGATACACAGCAATTTGTCCCCTGCACGGGGGGTGGGGTTTCAGAACACAGCAATGCTTTTACTGCTTTTTCAGTTTCTTGGTTGTCTTCGGATACCAATCTTTCAGCCCTGGCTAACAGATCTGAAAAATGTATCATAAAAAGTTATATTTCAGCAATCTATGAACAACTGAGCTGTTCATAAAAAACAAAACAAAACAAAAAAAAAACTGTATGTAAAATACCAATGTCTGTTTGCGTGAGGGTTATTCCTTCAAACTCATCGGCGCTGACTTTAAAGATACAGAAAGTTACACTTAAAAATCTAGAATAAAAATAGAACAACTTTCAGGTTAAAAAGATCACGGATTGCTTACCAGGATAAATTGGCATATGGTGAACCTCTACTGTAACTTCTAAAACACAGTTATTCGTAAATAGTAGTTAATCATTAATAGTTCATTCATTAATAGTTTTCTAAAACTATTTAGAAAACTACAGAGAAAAAGTTTGGGAAGAATTTGAGGCTTACCGGTAGTCATCTTTGCAGCCATCTTTGTTTGTTACACGCGCTCGCAGACGGTGAAGCTTCCGATGAAGTTCTGGAGGACTGAGCTAATGACTGTGAGATGATCATGTATATATTCGCTTTACAATGCTTGGCGAGAAGGAAAAAAAAAAAAAAAAAAAGTTGATTGGCGCCGAAAAGTCTGATATTGACGATTGCCCCGGTGGACCAACTGGTCCCATGGGGATACATCCCTACACGGGAACTCTACCAAACAACAGGTTCAGGCGATATAACTCATGTTAAGAATGTTTTTCTCCAGGAGGGCCTCCAGGTCTCCACGGGATTTAAGCTTCTTCAGTTACACACCTCGGACACCGGAAGACAACGTAGGCCCCTAAATTTCTTACTTGAGGCCACCAACTCTTTTCTCTTTTCTTCTGAACCACAGTGTTAGGGTTCTAACAGTCTAACTTTCTCCAATAGTTTTCTCTTCTCTAGTTTTCACAACTGTTTCACAAATGTTTGTTCTGTGGAAGGTTTCTGTTCTGTGTTGTTTCTTTCTTCACAGCCTTCTTCAGTCACACACACCATTCTCGGTTTGATCAGTTTCAACACACCCCAGTCATTGGAAGACATCGTAGCCGACAACATAGGCCCCTCACTGGAAGATTCTTCCCGCTGATAGAGAATCAGCTCCCCCGTCTTGTAACGGAACACATACCCAAAACTCCCTGTTTGACTATAAGGCTCCAAAGACCATTCTTGCTGCAAAGGCTCACAAGGTGACGCCTGAGAACGCTGTACAAACACCGTGGATTTTTCAACTACTTTTCCACACAATTCTCTTATAACGGTCACAGCCGTCTCACCAATCAAGGATGTAGAACTACTCATGTTGTCCACGGATGGCTATGCCAGGACTATGGCAAAATTGTTTTGTCACTGTGTTGTAACTATTGCCCTTATTAAAAACAGATGAGCAAGCGAGAAAGGCGGGGGGGGATCCACCCTCCTCGGGAGGAGGGTGGAAGGCGGGAGTGGGGGTGGGGGTGGGGGCGGGTGGGGGATCCACCCTTTTAAAAAATGGCGGGAGGCGGGGAAGGGAGGTGGGGGGGGGGAACAGATGTGGGCGGGTTCAGGGAAAGTTCAACCTGTCACTTTGACAAGAAGTGGTCCATTTCTTCTCTTATATCCTCTTTCACTTCCTGTCTTCTCAATCGTTCGTTGGTTGCATTGTGCACGGGGTGCCGTATTCACTTAATATTGAACACTTGGTGTGTTGTATTCACTTAATATTGAACACTTGGTGTGTTGTATTCACTTTAATTAAAATTCGAACACTTGGGACATTCTAGTCACCTGATAACAGTGAGAAACAACCCATATTAAACAAATACAGGGCTCCACCGATTATCAGCGTTAGCATGGCCTCACCGTCTGTTTCACCCGGTGTCTTTGTTCAGCGTGTGAAATGTTTAGTTACTCCTCTGCCTCCTTTAGTGAAGGGAATATGGGCAGAAAGTGGAGTTTATTAATGGCTCTGGAGGCGAGACTTAATGAGATTGAGACGCGGTTCCGTAGTTTGGAGTTAGCTGGAGTTGCGTCAGGTAGCCAGGAGAAGCTAGCTGCTGCGGAGCCGCCTAGCGTAGCTACAGCTGGCGGCCCCCGGCAGCAGCCGGCTCGCCAGGGCGGCTGGGTGACGGTTCGTAGGAAGCGGAGCCCAAAATAAAGGCCACGGTGCCCCACCACCCGCTTCCCGTGGCTCATCGTTTTTCCCCACTCGGCGACACTCGCTGAGAAACCGACCCTGGTAACTGGCGACTCTGTTTAGCGCTACGTGAAGCCGACTCCAGCGACCATAGTTAAGAGCATTCCGGGGCCAGAGCGGGCGACATAGAAGCCAATTTATGGCTTCTGGCGAGACGTAAACGTAAATTTGGTAAAGTTATTATTCACGTCGGAGCCAACGACACCCGGCTTCGTCAGTCGGAGGTCACCAAAATTAACATAGAGTCGGTGTGTAACTACGCTAAAACGATGTCGGACTCCGGAGCATTCTCTGGTCCCCTCCCCAATCTGGCCAGCGAGGAGATGTTTAGCCGCATGTCGTCGCTCCGTCGCTGGCTGTCACGGTGGTGCCCCGAAAACCAGGTGGCCTTTATAGACAATTGGAGCACCTTCTGGGGAAAACCTGGTCTGATTAGGAGAGACGGTGTCCATCCCACTCGAGATGGCGCTTCTCTCATTTCTAGTAATTTGGCTAATTTTATTAGACCCAAAGTGACCTGACAATCCAGGGTCCAGACCAGGATGCAGAGTTGTAGTCTTACACACCTCTCTGCTGCTTCCTTAGAACCCTCATCCACCAACAATAACATATTTAACACTATAGAGGTAGTCTCTGTTCCACGGTTAAAGGTTCACCAAGCACAGAGCAGGGGAGCGGTCAATCACCATAATCTTATTAAAATTAATACTAAAGCACAAGTTGGAGAAACTAATATCACAATTAAGTGTGGACTGTTAAATATTAGATCTCTTTTGTGTAAATCCCTGTTAGTGCACGACCCGATAGCGGATCATCACATTGATTTGTTCTGTCTTACTGAGACCTGGCTTCAGGAGGAGGAGTATGTTAGCTTAAATGACCAGGAAGTGTTAGCAGGAAGTGTTACAGTTGAGCTCCGCACACATTGAAACAGGAAGCATCAAAATTAAATCCAGCTGAGTTGGACTGATTCATCAACTCTGAGCCACATAGAATTTAAGTACACAGCAGCTTGATGTTGTTAAAAAACCTTGTAGGAACATGTCTGATCAACAGGTTCAACCCCGGTCAAGAAACAGACACAGCTCAAACCTCTTCAATGCCGGTGTAATCCACCTCAAAATCACAAGTGTAGTTGAAACTCATAGCATTCCTCAAACCAAATGACGTAAATGAACTTTATCGCTCTAGATCTATTCGACGACAGCAAAAGTGGCTTCTCTAAGTTGTATTAGCTCAAAAATATATAATTTCTCACTTACAGCAGATCTTTCTTCACAAACTGTTGGCAGTGAAAGTACGCCAACAACTGTTTGAACCTGTTGAAGGGAAGATGGAAGTGCTGCTGTCTCAAGTACTGCACTGCCCTCTAATGATCGCAAAATTCATATATCTGTGTGTGTGTGTGTGTGTGTGTGGGTGGGAGATGCTTGCCATCCAACACTCCTGGAACCAGAATCATAACGCTTCTGATCATCAAAACTAAAATGAAAGAGTGAACACAAAACGCTGTTCACCTCTGGGTTCACATCGTGTCTTCTGGTCACCTGCCATAGTCAGGGTGAGGGTTAGAGTTAGGGTTGGGTTAGGGTGAGGGTGAGGGTGAGGGTTAGGGGTTAGGGTTAGGGTCAGGGTTAGGGTTAGTGGTTAGGGTTAGGGTTGGAGTTAAGGTTGGAGTTAGGGTTAGCATTAGGGTTAGGGTTAGTGGTTAGGGTTAGTGGTTGGGGATAGGGTTAGGGTTAGGGTTAGGGTTAGGGTGAGGGAGTGAGCACTCTTTTCTGTTAGGGTGATGAGCATGTGTAGCAGAGAGCTTGCTATGAACATGATAAAACCCTTTTGTGAGCACCTACAGAAAGAAACAACTCATTAAATCCACAAGTGTATTGGACAGTCGAAACCGAAATAAGAAACGGTTGGATCAAATTGATGAGTGTGGTTTTAGTGTCTTGGCTGATTGGTAAAAGGTTAGTTGCTTAGTTAATCATCCCTTAGTTAGTTGCTTTGATGGCGTGGCGTTCCAACCTGGGGCCTGTGAGTGCTCCAGATACTTCAACTCACTGTATGTTTCAGTGGAGGACACCCCATACTCTCGGAGGACTGTGGAATCATGTGCAACTTTATTAGCAGCGTCCCCGTGACATGGCACCAACAACAGAGCAACATCCTTTCTGCCCCAACACAATGCAACACACTCTGGTCGCTATGGTAACGTTTAAACATACCTTCAAAATAAGACACAACACAAAAGCAAAGTGCATGAAAATGCTCGCTGTTCACAGCAGCACTGAATCAGTGGGAGCCCTGAGACGGTCCCATCTTGGGCTCATGGGGGACAATGAAACCCGAAGTGTGCTACTTGGGTCCAGTCTGCTCCGTAACTTGGTTTTGGGTGGTGTCACTGCAGAAAACCCTGCTTCCCACAGATACCATGTGGGCAATGGCACCAGGGTTTTCAGTGCTGTTGTGGCGATCTCGGGGTTTCTGCCATGACTTTAATCCAGAACAACGGCAGAGTTGATGTCTCCAACAGACGTTTAAGGCCCCCGTCATCTCCAGCAGATGATCTTCTTCACACATCGACACGCTGGATTCACCCGGTTTGGTGACGAATGGGTCGCGGATCCATTCCTTGGCAGTTCATGGATCTTTTGTGGTTGGGAAGTAGCGCTCGAACCCTTCTGACAGGATCCATGTTGTGAGGTGGTGATCCACCCCAGCTACCTGCAGCTTGTCCCCCAGCAGCCTGGGCTGGATGGTGTTGAACGCACTGGAGAAATCAAAAAACATGATCCTCACAGTGCTTCCAGCCTTCTCCAGGTGAGTGGGGGCGGTGTGGAGGAGGTAGATGACGGCGTCGTCCACCCCGATGCTCGGCTGGTAGGCGAACTGCAACGGGTCCATGAAGGAGCTCACCAGTGGGCGCAGGTGATCGAAGATGAGTCTCTCCAGCGTCTTCATCAGATGAGACGTCAGAGCTACCGGCCTGTAGCTGTTGAGCTCCTTGGGGCGCGGTGTCCTCGGCACTGGGACGATGCAGGACGTCTTCCACAGCTGTGGCACTCTCCCCAGATTAGCCAATTATTAGCATTAGCCATTTGGAGCCACAGGCAGATCTTAATGCTGACAATGGTTTAGGTTACTATGCCTCCGCACTTGACAACTTAACCAGCACAGGGGCTCCCTCCACCTCCTTCCTCCGGCCCACGGAGTCACAGGGTTTCATCGCCGGGGACGGAGCAGGAGCCCTAGTGAGCTCAACCCCGCTCAAACCAAGGGAACCCTGGTCGGTGGTGGCCAGGGGCGCTGGGGCTCGTCCATCCCCCCCTCCTCTGCCCCCGTATCTGCCACTGGATAACAGGTACGATATCCTAAGCCTGCAGGACTTCCCTCCCATGGGCGCTTGTTCCAGCTCGCCTCCTGGTCCTGTCCGTCCAGCTGGCTCTCACCAGACGAGGAACCGGGGTCAGCTCGCTCGACCTGGCCCCCTGCTACCATCCTGGTCAGGAGCAACACACGACCGGCGCCACCATCCCCAGGCTCCTCGCCGCCACCGCCGCACCTCCAGACGGTCAGAGGCGGCCCTCAGGTGCAGCGCACCCCCGCGGTGCTGGTGGTCGGGACCTCAGTGGTCAGGCACGTGGCGGTGCACGACGGCCGGACCTTCTGTCACCCCGGTGCCCCCCGTGTTGTGGAGGTTACATCCTCGGCCCTGCAGCTGAGTGCACAGCACCCCTCGGCCTCCACGCTGGTTCTGGAAGCCGGCATCAACGACCTCAAATTCCAGCAGTCGGAGGTTCTGAAGCAGGACTTCATCTCCCTGGTGGACCGTCTGCTGGACACGGGGAAGCGGCTCATTATCTCGGGCCCGCTTCCCCCACCTCGCTACGGTGACGTCATCACCAGCCGCCCCTGTGGCTGAAGGGGTGCTAGAGAAGAAATGGACCACTTCTTGTCAAAGTGACAGGTTGACCTTTCCCTGAACCCGCCCACATCTGTTCCCCCCCCCCCCCCCACCTCCCTTCCCCGCCTCCCGCCATTTTTTAAAAGGGTGGATCCCCCACCCGCCCCCACCCCCACCCCCACTCCCGCCTTCCACCCTCCTCCCGAGGAGGGTGGATCCCCCCCCCCCCCCGCCTTTCTCGCTTGCTCATCTGTTTTTAATAAGGGCAATAGTTACAACACAGTGACAAAACAATTTTGCCATAGTCCTGGCATAGCCATCCGTGGACAACATGAGTAGTTCTACATCCTTGATTGGTGAGACGGCTGTGACCGTTATAAGAGAATTGTGTGGAAAAGTAGTTGAAAAATCCACGGTGTTTGTACAGCGTTCTCAGGCGTCACCTTGTGAGCCTTTGCAGCAAGAATGGTCTTTGGAGCCTTATAGTCAAACAGGGAGTTTTGGGTATGTGTTCCGTTACAAGACGGGGGAGCTGATTCTCTATCAGCGGGAAGAATCTTCCAGTGAGGGGCCTATGTTGTCGGCTACGATGTCTTCCAATGACTGGGGTGTGTTGAAACTGATCAAACCGAGAATGGTGTGTGTGACTGAAGAAGGCTGTGAAGAAAGAAACAACACAGAACAGAAACCTTCCACAGAACAAACATTTGTGAAACAGTTGTGAAAACTAGAGAAGAGAAAACTATTGGAGAAAGTTAGACTGTTAGAACCCTAACACTGTGGTTCAGAAGAAAAGAGAAAAGAGTTGGTGGCCTCAAGTAAGAAATTTAGGGGCCTACGTTGTCTTCCGGTGTCCGAGGTGTGTAACTGAAGAAGCTTAAATCCCGTGGAGACCTGGAGGCCCTCCTGGAGAAAAACATTCTTAACATGAGTTATATCGCCTGAACCTGTTGTTTGGTAGAGTTCCCGTGTAGGGATGTATCCCCATGGGACCAGGTGGTCCACCGGGGCAATCGTCAATATCAGACTTTTCGGCGCCAATCAACTTTTTTTTTTTTTTTTTTCCTTCTCGCCAAGCATTGTAAAGCGAATATATACATGATCATCTCACAGTCATTAGCTCAGTCCTCCAGAACTTCATCGGAAGCTTCACCGTCTGCGAGCGCGTGTAACAAACAAAGATGGCTGCAAAGATGACTACCGGTAAGCCTCAAATTCTTCCCAAACTTTTTCTCTGTAGTTTTCTAAATAGTTTTAGAAAACTATTAATGAATGAACTATTAATGATTAACTACTATTTACGAATAACTGTGTTTTAGAAGTTACAGTAGAGGTTCACCATATGCCAATTTATCCTGGTAAGCAATCCGTGATCTTTTTAACCTGAAAGTTGTTCTATTTTTATTCTAGATTTTTAAGTGTAACTTTCTGTATCTTTAAAGTCAGCGCCGATGAGTTTGAAGGAATAACCCTCACGCAAACAGACATTGGTATTTTACATACAGTTTTTTTTTTGTTTTGTTTTGTTTTTTATGAACAGCTCAGTTGTTCATAGATTGCTGAAATATAACTTTTTATGATACATTTTTCAGATCTGTTAGCCAGGGCTGAAAGATTGGTATCCGAAGACACAACCAAGAAACTGAAAAAGCAGTAAAGCAAAGCTGTGTTCTGAAACCCCACCCCCCGTGCAGGGGACAAATTGCTGTGTATCTGAAATTGGTGAAATTGAGATTGAGAGGGAAACCTCGGCACTTCAACATGGGACTGACTCAAGTAAGCAGACGAACAAACTCTCCAGAAGACGTGTGAGACAGCCAGGAGGACCGAAGTCGACTGTACAAGGTAATATATTATCTGTGATTAGAAGTAATACAAAATATGTGCCGTTTTGATGATTTGTATTTTAACGATTTTCCCCTCTGTCTAAACAGAACCATCAAAACAGAACCTTCAAACGTGCGCCTCTCTGAGCACTGTGACTCCCACGGCAGCTCCACTCTCCCGTGAACCTTCTGCCCCTGCGAGGAGACGTAGAATACGGCAAGCGGTGTACCACTCTGACCCCTGTACTTACAGCGGGACCAGATCCTTTCGAACCTGCGAGGCCGATAAGGAGACGTAGGAACCAGAGACACAAGTCTAACATTGTTAGGAGATTGTTTGATGGTATATTTTATACTATATCTTCTTGACTAATAATAATAATAATATATAAAAAAAAAAAAAAAAACTCATCTCTCATCTAATTACAGATTCAGGGTTGAGATTAAACGAGAGCGTTCCTGAACCGTCCTTCAACAGGGTCGAGGGGGATACGGGGGGCAACGATCATCCCCAACAACAGCACAAGCACCACGAGAGCGTTCGTCAACCGTCCTTCAACAGGGTGGACGGGGATACAGCCGGATACAATCATCCCCAACACAGCACGAGCACCACGAGAGCGTTCCTGATCCGCTCTTTGACAGGGCTGAGGATACAGGCTGCTACATTCATTCCCAAACCCCCAAGACAAGGTAGTGCTGGAGATTTTCAATAATGTCATACGGTATATTGTTTCCTCCAATTGTAACCAAAGGTGTGTAACTAAACAGTGTTGAAAAAGCTGTAATTTTTTTTTTTCCTTTTTCTGTCTTTTGTTTAAGATATGGATGAGGATTTCAATGTTGAATATTTTAATCAAGTACCGATTGTTTTACAAATAGCTGTTGATCAATTAAGTGATGAGGATTTCAATGTTGAATATTTTAATCAAGTACCGAATGCTTTACAAATAGCTGTTGATCAATTAAGTGAAATTCCAATCTCCATTCCAATAAATTACATTTTACAGAGCAAAATGAAAACGTCCTAGAACTTGACACCTTACGACTCATAAATGATGCCCTCGAAAACCTTAATGCAGTTAATGCAGTAGAGTTTGAAAATCATTCTCCTTCATCAGCTCTCCACACGCAAAGTGATCATGTCTTACACGCGGTAACAATCAGATCAGAGACGGATTCAGCAGAGTGACACAATCGGCTCTTCCTAACCCCGCTCCTGAAAAGGGTGAGAGGTCAGGAGAAGGGGGGCTAGAGAGCAGCTCCTCCCCCATCTTTCTCCTCAGCAAGGGGGAGGAGGGCTAGGAGAAAATCCATCCGATCTCTCTCCTGAGCGGGGTGAGAGGTTTTTTAATGATTTTAACGCATGGAGAACAAGACGCTCCTTTAACATCCCACTCGGGGAAATGTGCCTGACATTGCAACATTCTATCGAGATGTAACAGGGGTTATCAGCGAATTGGTGGATGTTGCCAGACGACATAGTAGATGCAATTTAATACAGTGGAGGTGGTGGGTGAAAACGTACACAATCATGTTACAGTTGCTGTGGATGAACAAGGTGAAAATATTCTACCGGCTTTTAATGGAATGCTAGATCGGATTGTGCAGTCAAACGGTATCATTTCAGCGGATGAGAATATAGAATTCATCCTTCACGTGGTGCAGAACCCAGGAGGAGGTGCCAAACGTAAGATGGAGAAAACTCTAGACTGTGAAATCATTGACAAAAAAAGACGTCACTTATTTATCGTAGACAACAGAGACAACCAGCTTTGCTTCGCCATCAGTCTAGCTCACGTTATCTACCCGAAACTTACTGAAAGAGAATGCCTTGATATTGCGAGGAAGTTGCAGCATCAGGCTGGTTTAAATGATGAGACCCCCGTCACTTTCAGTGACATTGGTAAATTTTGAAAATATTTGGGGCGTAAAAATTGTTGTTTTACAGAACATGCCACAGTAAACCCCTCTCACATTATGAGACAAAATTCTCTGATCGTTCCAATCAGTGTTTTCTCTTTTTACTACAAAATCACTATTATGGGATAAAAATCTCAAAGCCTTCCTGGGGTCGTCAGTCTGTAATTATTGTTACAAGACTTTTAAGCACCCCTATACCCACTTTTGTAAAGGTTACTGCGCAGTGTGCAACGATCCTGCCTGCCCCACAGAGGGGTTCAACACAGTGGTTTGCTCTGACTGTAACAGAACGTGTCGCTCACCCTCTTGTTTCACCAGACACAAATTGGTCGGTTCAAGCAGAAAGTCCAGCCTCTGCGACCAAATCAAAAAATGCGCACGATGCGAACTATACTACAGTGTCAATTTGTCGTTAGACGATGCAAAGCATCGCTGTGCGGTGAAAAAATGTAAAATCTGTGTGGTGAAAAACTGCAGAGCGACTCTAAAGTCGATCATAGTTGTTACATTCCTACCCTCCAACCAGACATCTCACATCCTGATTTGGTTTTTTATGATTTTGAAACATTTGTGGGTCAAAATGGAGAGCATGTTCCTTTTTTAGTGCATACAAAAACATCCAAAGGTGAAGAGAAGGCGTTTTATGGTCTTGACTGTGCTAAAATGTTTATTTTGCATTTCAGGAAGCCACGATACAAACAGAACATCTTTATAGCCCATAATGCCAAGGGGTTTGACAGTTATCTGGTGTTAAAAGGTATGTTGGAACTGGATGTGACGCCACAACAGATTCTGATGAACGGGAGTAAAATCCTCAGTTTTGAGGAATCCCATTATGGTCTCAAATTCATAGATTCCCTGTCATTTCTCCCATGCGTCTCAGCGCTATGCCCAAAGCCTTAGGATTCACTGACAAGACCAAGGGGTATTTCCCACACAAATTTAGCTCAGAAATTCACCTCATTACGTGGGGCCCTATCCCGTTCCGTCCGACTACGACGTAGATCGCATGACGGTGCGCGAACGGGAAGAATTTGACCCGTGGTACAACGAGGTCAGCCGAGGTACCTTTGACTTCCAAAAGGAGGCCTCGCTGTACTGCAAAAATGATGTTGACATTCTCACCCAGGGCAGTCTTAAATTTAGAGATCAGTTCCTAGGTGAGACGGGGGTAGACCCTTTTGGTTCTATCGCCATAGCCGGAGCCTGTATGAAGGTGTTTCGCACCAATTATCTGACTCCTAACACTCTGGCTATCCCCTGCCCTCAC
>NC_079530.1:596373-671373 GCF_003711565.1 Takifugu flavidus
GACCTATGGCCTGTCCGTAGGTGGGTCCCCTGGACCTGGTCATAACCTATGGCCTGTCCGTGGGTGGGTCCCCTGGACCTGGTCATGACCTATGGCCTGTCCGTAGGTGGGTCCCCTGGACCTGGTCATAACCTACGGCCTGTCTGTAGGTGGGTCCCCTGGACCTGGTCATAACCTACGGCCTGTCCGTGGGTGGGTCCTCTGGACCTGGTCATAACCTATGGCCTGTCTGTAGGTGGGTCCCCTGGACCTGGTCATGACCTATGGCCTGTCCGTGGGTGGGTCCCCTGTTGTGGATCTGGCCGTGTCTGACCACTTTTGTGTGTTTTTTAACATCACCAGTTTTAACCAGCAGGGGGCCCCTGTGGGAACGGTGAGGAGACGCTACCTGACTCCTGAAGTGGCTGCAAATTTTATCCAGATCTTACAGAGCACTCCTGCAGAAATTTTACCAGCATCGTGTGATTTTATTGTTGACACTTTTAATAATAAATTAAAGTCAACGCTGGATTCTGTGGCTCCACTTGTCACAAAAACTGTAAGAACAAAACGTGCACCACCGTGGAGAAATGAAGAAATTAGAAAACTGAAAAGAACCTGCAGGAGTGCTGAGAGGAGGTGGAGGAAATCCAAGCTGACCATTCACAAAGAAATATTTTATCAACACCTCAAAACCTACAATACCACAATCAAGCAGGCAAGAACCTCTCATTTCAAAAAACTAATCTCAACAATAAAAACAACCCCAAATTTCTATTCCACACCATTGAGCTTTTAACCAACGGTAATTTTAACAGGTGTCCCACAACAACGACTGACACCCTCTGTGAGGCCTTTGCAGACCACTTCAGGAGTAAAATCGATGATATTAGATCCAGTCTTTTATCCCAACAAATTTTAATCACCAACACTCCTGGATCATTGCATCACCTGAGGAGACACTGGAGAGTTTTGTCCTGGTTGATGCGAGGACACTTGGTTGAGTTTTCTCCCCAGTAAGGCCCACAACCGGCCTTTTAGACCCAATTCCCACACCGTTTTTCAAAACATTTTATGGATTCTTTGAGGAACATCTCTTATATATGGTGAATTGCTCTCTTCAGACGGGTGTCTTCCCCACCTCCTCCGGTGGTGAAGCCCCTTCTGAAGAAGAGCAATCTAGACCACAGCGTTTTAAATAACTATCGGCCTGTATCCAACTTACCGTTTTTAAGTAAAATATTAGAAAAACTTGTTTTTAACCAAGTGTGACACATCCAGCAACGCACCTCACAGACCAGAGTTCATGAGAAGAAAACATCTTCCTCACGCAGGAGGAAGAGGAGAAGCTGAAAGAGCTTCCCCCTGAATTATGGTCGGAAGGACCTGCAGATGTAGGTCTTATAAAAGGAGCAGAACCCGTAAAAATAATCCCTAAATCAGATTATAGACCATTTCAGAGGCAATATCCCCTTAAGACTGATGCACAGGAGGGTATTGTTCCGATATTTAACTCACTGCTTAAAGCAGGAGTCATCAGAGAGTGTCCTGAGTCTCCTGTAAATACACCCTTATTTCCAGTAAGGAAGTCACCACCATCTACCGGCTGGCGGATGGTGCAGGACCTGCAAGCTGTAAACGCTGCAGTGGTCCCTAGGTCTCCCTTAGTCGCAGATCCATACACCCTGCTGAATGACTTAAACCCTGAACATCAGTGGTACACGGTGATAGATGTATCCAATGCATTTTTCTCTGTACCAGTACATCCAGACAGCCAGTTTTGGTTTGCGTTTACGTTTCAAGACGGAGGTACACCTGGACAAGGTTACCTCAGGGCTACTGTGAGAGTCCCACAATCTTCTCTCAAGTAATGATGTCAGCATTAGCTAAGTTTAAACCTCCGTGTGGAAGTGAAATCCTCGTCTACGTGGATGACATCCTCATGGCGTCAAAAACAGAGGCAGATTGTTGGTCAGACACGCTAGCATTGCTACACTGGCTAGCCTCTCAAGGCCATAGATTAAGCAAAAGCAAACTGCAACTGGTGAAGCAGGAAGTGGTTTATCTGGGCCATGTTTTGACACATAATGGTAAAGCTATTCTCGAGTCGAGGAAAACAGCAGTGCTTGATGCTCCGAAACCAAAAACAAAGAAGCAGATGATGTCATTCTTAGGCCTAGTGAATTTTTGCAGATCATGGATCTTAGATTATGCGAAAATAACTGCCCCTTTACAAGCATTGATGTATGATAATCCCTTAGCAATGACTGATGTGTTAACTTGGACCCCTGAAGCTGAAGAAGCATTTACACACACAAAACAGGTCCTTGTAAGTGCTGGAGTGTTAAAGCTGCCAGACTATCAGAAGCCTTTTGAGCAGGTCGTAGATTGCAAGGGTGACTTTATGACTTCAGTTTTGTTGCAGAAGCACGGAGATAAGAGACAGCCAATAGCCTACTACTCCCACAAGCTAGATCCCGTAGCTTGTGCACTCCCACCATGCGTTAAAGCAGTGGTGGCAGCATCTGAGGCAGTAAAAGCCTCCGCAGGAGTGGTGCTATATCATGAGCTAACTTTGCTAGTTCCACATGCAGTGTCAATACTGCTGCTACAAAGTAAGATAGCATTCCTGTCGCCCGCACGTCATCTTTCCTGCATGGCAGTGTTGCTGTCTCAGCCGAATCTGACGATTCGTCGCTGCACGACCTTAAACCCAGCAACGCTGCTACCCACCGCAGAAGAGGGACACCAGCACAACTGCCTGGATGAGGTCTCCATTACGGTCCTGCCGCGACCAGATCTCAGTGATGTCGCGTTGACTACAGGACAGACACTCTTTGTGGATGGATCATCGAGAAAGGATGACTGACGCACTAGAACTGCCTATGCAGTAGTTACAGCAACTGAGGTGGTGGAGGCGAAACCACTTCCCTCCTCCTATTCTGCTCAAGCAGCAGAACTCGTCGCACTCACACGTGCTTGTGAACTAAGCAAAGGACAAGATGTTACCATTTACACAGATAGTCAATATGCATTTTCCACGTTGTTTGTGTTTGCTCAACAGTGGAATTTGAGAGGGATGAAAACGTCGACCGGCAAACCGGTCATGCATGCAGAACTGTTAAAAAAGTTATTAGCTGCAGTACAGCAGCCACGTAAAATAGCTGTATGTAAATGCACTGCACACACTAACAACACAGACGCAGTCTCACAAGGCAATGCCTTTGCTGACAGAGCCGCAAAGGCTGCAGCAAATAACAACACACTTCTTGATAATGAGGAATCATTTACCTTAGAACCTGCAGATAATGATATTCTGAAAGAAATGCAACAAAGTGCTCCAGAAAAGGAAAAGGCCACGTGGAAGAAGCGAGGAGCCAAACTGGATGATAAAGGACTATTAACCATAGGAAACAAACCAATCCTTCCCCGGAATATGCATAAATGGGCAGCATTAGTGAGCCATGGGCCATGCCATGTCTCAACAGGAGGGATGGTACAGATGGTTAATGAACATTATTACACTATAGGACTTCATACATACTTAAAAAAATTTTGTTCACAATGTGTTATTTGTGTAAAACACAGCCCACAGGGAGCCCTTAAGGCCCCTGCAGGCACTACACCATTACCAAATCATCCATTTCACACAGTTTTTCTAGATTTTATTCAGCTAACACCATGTGAAGGTAAACAATATTGTCTAGTAGTGTTAGATGGATTTACTAGGTGGGTAGAAATTTTCCCTACAGCAAAAGCAGATGCACTGACAGTAGCAAAAGTCCTATGTAGAGAGATCATTCCCAGGTTTGGCATCCCGAAGGTCATCTGGAGCGACAATGGAAGCCATTTTGTAAATGAGATAGTGAAAACTGTAGGAGTAACTTTGGACATTGATTTGAAGAATCACTGTGCATGCCACCCTCAAAGTGCAGGGTTGGTTGAAAGAGTCAACGGTACTATTAAGAACAGACTAAAGAAATGTATGGACGAGACAGGAAAGAACTGGATGTTTTGTCTCGACCTGGTGAAATTATGGATGCACATAACACCACACAAGAAAACAGGCATCACACCCTTTGAAGCATTATATGGGCGGCCTTATTGCCTACCATACTTTGCAACAACAAATGAGCTAAAACATGTTGAGGAAACAATAGCAGATTATCTGAAAAAGGTGTTACTCAACCGATGTGTGAATACTGTAAATGTTCTGCCTAGTCCTGTGTCTTCCACAGATTCCACTCCTCAGGAACCCATTCAACCGGGCGACTACGTGTGGGTGAAGACGTTTGTACGGAAGAGGTGGAACACGCCTAGATGGGAAGGTCCTCATCAAGTACAGCTGACCACAAAGACTGCAGTTCGAGTGGACGGGAAACTGTCGTGGATACACCTTTCCCATTGTAAGAAACAGAAAATTCTTCCAGGTGAAGGCGAGGGAGCAGTGGCGGACTCTCCGTAAACGGCTGACGGCCTGTATAGGTCCAGCAACGGCTGAACCCCGTCGGAACCTGAGAAGAAGAGTTAAAAAGGAAATGAAGTTGTTCTTCCTAATTGTGGTGGAAGAACGATCTCTACTGGACAACGATGAAGAGGAATCAGAAGAAGAATGGATCAATGTAATACAAGATGTAAAAGAACTGTTCAAGATGTCTTAAGCTGTACACATGTTGAATTCTGAGTGTAAGAAATGTGTTTCTAGGAAAATGACGTAATGCATTGAAATTTCATGAAAATGTAAAGATGTAATACTGATGATGAGAATCTAGACGCATTTAACGATAAACAGGAGGGAAATGTGAGAAGAATTATTGTTATTGTTGTTATTAGTATTATCTTTAAATGCTATTGTATGTAGACTTTGAGTGTTTGAGGAATGTTGATAGGAAAAGAAGAACATGAGAGTGTCGTGAAAGTGCTGAAGCTGCTTACAATCAAGCTCAGCAACCAGATGTATCCTGTTGGTCAGGATTAGAGAAGTTTGTAAAGATGTCAGAAGACAATGAGTTACGAGATCCTGTTTAGACACCCATTCTGTTTGCACCAATAAAAGAGGTGAGCGAGCAGCAGATGAACGGAGTTGACAGAGGAAGCTTGAACTGCTGCTCGGCTCTCCCTTGCAAGGGACTCTTGTTGTTTGCGTGGTTACTCTGAGTCTAGTGAACGAACAGCGCGGGTGATCAAAACTTCATCCTCACACCAAGTGAATGATTTTTTAGACTCAAAAGACATTTTAGAGAGGCATCAGTCTGGTTTTAGGATGAACCACAGTACAGAGACAGCCCTTTTAAAGATTTTAAACGACATCAGGTGTAACTTAGACAACAAAAAGCTCACGGTGTTGGTTCTGCTGGATCTGACCGCCGCCTTTGATACAGTAGACCACCATATTTTATTAAGTAGACTGAAGAACCTGGTCGGCCTCTCTGGTACTGTTCTTAACTGGTTCACCTCCTACCTTACTGATCGAAGCTGCTTTGTAAGTATGGATACATGCTCCTCGAGAATCCATGAGACAAAGTGTGGGGTTCCCCAAGGGTCAATCTTAGGTCCAACCCTTTTTAATCTTTACATGCTTCCTCTTGGGGACGTCACCAGGAGCCACGGCATCAGCTTCCACAGCTATGCTGACGATACGCAGCTGTACATCGCCGTGGCTCCTGGTGACACAGGGCCAGTTGATGCCCTTTTTAACTGTATTCTAGATATCCAGTCATGGGTGGCAGAACACTTCCTACAGCTCAACCAGGACAAAACAGAAGCCTTAGTCACTGGTCCTGAAGGTCAGAGAGAGAAACTTTTACCAAAATGAAAGGATTTTAAACCATCTCAATCTGTAAGAAATCTGGGTGTGATCTTTGACTCTGAGCTTAGTTTTATTCCACACATCAAAAACATAACAAAGGTAGGTTTTTACCACCTGAAGAATATAGCCAGAGTCCGCCCGTTTCTCTCAGGCCAGCACGGAGGTGCTGATGCACGCTTTTATCTCTTGTGGTCTAGATTATTGTAATGCCCTGCTCTCTGGTCTTCCCAAAAAGAGCATCTCTAACCTACAATTATTACAAAACTCAGCTGCACGAGTGCTGACGAGGACCAGAGGGCGGGAGCACATCACACCGGTTTTAGAATCGCTGCATTGGCTACCCGTGCGTTTCAGGATCGATTTTAAGGTTCTTTTATTAGTTTTTAAATGTCTTAATGGTCTTGGCCCTTATTTATCTGACCTGCTTCTATTCTATCAACCCTCGCGGACTCTGAGGTCCTCCGGCACTTCCACATGTAAGCTCTAAAACGCACGGGGAAGCGGCCTTCAGTTATTCTGGTCCCCGACTGTGGAACAGCCTCCCGGAGAACCTCAGGGCCGCAGAGACTGTTGAGATTTTTAAAAAGAGGCTCAAGACACACCTTTTTAATCAGGCCTTTAACTGATTTTCTGATTATTTTTAATTTCTTTTATGTTCTCATGCTTTTTTATGTCTTATCCTTATTTTACTTGATACTTTTACTGTTTTACTCCCTCAGTTCTTATTCTCAGTTTTTAGCTTTTATACCTTTTATCCCATTTACTGTTTCAGTCCTTCAGATTTTAGCTCCAGTGTTTCCTCATGGTGTTTCCTCATGGGGGCCTGCCAGGCTGGGAGATGTTTCCGGTCTACCGCTGGGGGTGCTGTCCAGGTGGCCTGGGTGGTTAGGGGGCTCTGTGCCTTGGTGTGGAGCCTCCGGTCTGTCGGGGTGGTCTTTGTGGCGGTACCACCTGTGGCCACGGACCGTGACCTCCCTCGGCCTGGTGGGCCTCCAAAGGTGGCGTCTCCTTCGCCTCAGGTCTCGGTGCCCAGCCATGTCTCAGCTTGTCTCAGCTTGTTTGTGTGTGTGGGTGTGTGTGTAAGTGTGTTGTATGCATGTGTGTGTGTGTCCTTTTCTTGATTCTCTTGTTCTCTTTGCTGTTTTTATCCTTTGTGAGGCACTTTGTGCTACCTAGTGTATGAAAAGTGCCATATAAATAAAGATTGAATTGAATTGAATTGGTCATCCTGAGGCCGATTTGCAGCACAGAATTCCTATAAACCCTAACTTTAACCTCCTTTTCTTATTCTTAATTTCTCTTCTTATGAGTCCTTAAAATCCATAATCTCAGCCTCCACATTATTCTTTTATTATTTCTTATCGGTTCATTATTTTCATTTATCAATTAATTTATTTTAATTCTTTTTCTAAAAAGGCAAGAAAAATCTTTTGAAATAACTATTTAAACCTTTTGACATTCGTTTATTGATCTCCGTCACAGATGAGTGCAATAAAGTTCTGAACCAAACCCCAAACCTAATCCAACTGCTGATGACAGGTATGGAGAATGCTAACCCTAACCCTAACCCTAACCCTAACCCTAACCCTAACCCTAACCCTAACCCTAACCCTAACCCTAACCCTAACCCTAACCCTCACCCTAACCTAATTCAACTGCTGATGACAGGCATGGAGAATGCTAACCCTAACCCTAACCCTCCTAACCCTCTAACCCTAACCTAATCTAACTGCTGATGACAGGTATGGAGAATGCTAACCCTAACCCTCTAACCCTAACCCTCCTAACCCTAACCCTCTAACCCTAACCCTAACCCTAACCTAATCCAACTGCTGATGACAGGTATGGAGAATGCTAACCCTAACCCTCTAACCTAACCCTCCTAACCCTAACCCTCTAACCCTAACCCTAACCCTAACCTAATCCAACTGCTGATGACAGGCATGGAGAACCCTAACCCTAACCCTCTAACCCTAACCCTAACCCTAACCTAATCCAACTGCTGATGACAGGCATGGAGAACCCTAACCCTAACCCTCTAACCTTAACCCTAAACCTCTAACCCTAACCCTAACCCTCTAACCCTAACCCTCCTAACCCTAACCCTAACCCTCCTAACCCTAACCCTCCTAACCCTCTAACCCTAACCTAATCTAACTGCTGATGACAGGTATGGAGAATGCTAACCCTAACCCTCTAACCCTAACCCTCCTAACCCTAACCCTCTAACCCTAACCCTAACCCTAACCTAATCCAACTGCTGATGACAGGCATGGAGAACCCTAACCCTAACCCTAACCCTAACCCTAACCCTCTAACCTTAACCCTAACCCTCTAACCCTAACCCTAACCCTCTAACCCTAACCCTAACCCTCCTAACCCTAACCCTAACACTTAGAAAGTTTTTTTTTAAAAATTATTTTCATCAACACACCTGGACTCCTGTTCCCTGGTTCCCAACCCTAACCCAACCACGAGACAGCAGATTCCAATATTCTCCAGGAAGCAACTAGAAACCAAACCTCCAAACCCCACACTAGTATACATAATAGTAATATTATCAAGCCCTAGCTGTAACCTTAACACAGAAAACTATTCTTTCAAAATGAACACACCAGGATTCAGACCCAATTACCCTACTTCCCAAAACAATTCCTAACCACACTAAAGCCTGATTCAAACTGCATTTCTAACATTGCTGCACCTTCTATGATATCTGAGGAATTCAAGACAAGTCAGTGTTTACGTACTGTATTTATTGACCTGTTTATGACAGTGATTGGCAAAGTTTCCAATTATCTATTGAAATGCACATCTGAGCTGTTTGCTTATAGTTGACGTTTGATTTTTTTAGATTTTGAGTTAGTCAATCAGTATTTTTTTTAAAAAAAACAAAAACATTTCCACATGTACCTCCATAGGTCTTTTTAACATATAGGGAGAAGTAGCGACAGATGTCACTTCCCTTGTCTGGAAACAAACATAGTGACCTCTGCCAAGGTGGTTATATGATATTTATAATAAATTATGAAGGGATTTCAATGGAATTTTTAGGAAATTTTGATAATGGGCAACAGATGTCATTCACTTTTGCTGATGTTCTGGATTCTGGAGGGACTTTGGCCTTTGATCTTCAAAGATCATGGGGGAGGGCAAGAAATTTGGATCATAAAGCAACCTACTATATTGTGCATAATATATATATAAATATTGCATTACTACTGCCTATGTATGCTACGCTACGGCTGTAGGTCATGATATGTGGGGAAATTAGCTGCTTTTATGTTTGGCACTCTATTAAAGGAAGAAAACTCCGATTTCTCTATCCAAGGTACTCTTATCTTCTAACCAGAATCATGGTCTTTAGTCTGCCACCTCAGTCAGTGAGGCTAATCCTCAAATACAACATGAGCAATATATGGTGGCTTATTTAAAGTACCATAATTTCCGGACTATAGAGCAACCTGATTAAAAGCCGCATAATCTAATTGCCGCACCTGTCTATAAGACACATTGAAACACAGGTCGCGGAAGAACTCGGACGCAGACTTCCGCCTGCTTAAAGCTCCATTTTATACGGTGCTGACCCAAAAAATGAAATTTGCTTGAAATGTCTCATGGCATGTATATCTATGGTGTTACAACTGCTTGCCTATATGATGTCTGTCTCTCCATTCTCTGCCTTATGCTAATCTATAAATACTCAATATCACAAACAAATATAACCTTATAAACTTATAAAATATATAAACTTAAGATAATACAATTTAGATAGTTTAATTGGTTGTTGCTGTTGGCACTACACAGCAGTGAAAGTGTTTGTGTTCACTTTGTAGATTCAAAGATGGCCTTTCAGCCCTTCAGTTTCTGACAGCACTACAGCAACACCCTTCTTTGCTGACCCCAGTTCTCTGCCACTCTGAAAAGCGACTAAAACCAGAGGATTGAGTCCTGGTGGTCCATATTCAGAAAGGGGAGGTAAATGGCCTTCATCAAGTAATTTGCCTTTTATTTCACTCATTCACTTATACATATGTATATGCTTAAAATTATCATTTATTTTACCAATTTCCATAGGAGTCAGTTCTGGATGGAGCTATTTGCAGACCTTAGAGACGCCGGATACTTCAACGGGAGTCATGAGCATCAGTGTCTACTGAGATACTGCTTTGGTGATGTCATTCAGGACTTGGATGAGTGTGTTGGATTGTGGAACAGCCACAGGATCCGGCCCTCCAGAACAGCATCATGTCCAGGAGGAGTGCCCAATGAGCTCTACTACTTACCACACCGGTAATATTTGATGGTAGATTATCTGCAGTAAATTTGTTTTTCAAATAAATGTAATAATATCTTCTGTGTAACATAGGTTGACTCCAGAGACTGTGGATTTCAAATCGAACAGACTCAACTGGATGCTTTTCCTGAGGCTCCCCTGACAAGAGCTCCATGTGGGGATGCAAACATGCAGGAGTACCTGGACTTGGCCATGCAGAGCAATCAGTTACAGAAGGCAGAGGACTGGCAGTCTGCAGCTGAGCTGTATCTGAAACTGGGGTGGAGGGAGGAGGGGGAGAATAGCGGGTTCCCTTTCCTTCCCTTCCCTTCATTTTCCTTCCCTTCATTTTCCTTCCTTCCTTTCCTTCATTTAATTTCCTTTCCTTTCCTTTCCTTCAATAGTCTCTTCAGTTCCGGTTTGTGTTCCGTTCTTCCACGCGGGTGTCAGTCAGAACAGAGAGGTGGATGCGTTGATCTCACCTGTCCAGGGGAGAAGGGTGCTGACCCACACTCCCCCCGGAAGGGTGCTGACCCAAACTCCCCCCAGAAGGGTGCTGACCCAAATCCCCCCGGAAGGTGCTGACCACACTCCCCCCAGAAGGGTGCTGACCCACACTCCCCCAGAAGGGTGCTGACCCACACTCCCCCCAGAAGGATGCTGACCCAAACTCCCCCGGAAGGGTGCTGACCCACACTCCCCCCAGAAGGGTGCTGACCCAAACTTGACAGTCCACCTGCTGCTCAGGAGGTTCGGTCGGTTGATGCTCCTGCTGGGCGTCAGTGGGTTTGAAGCGGCGCTCCTGACGCCTGGTCACGTGGTTCGGCATCAGCTGCCCTGTTTTCCTGACACCAATATTTACAATATTTACTACATTTTACTGGGAAACGTTGAGATGTTTTCATCCCGCGTACATGCGTGAATCTCCCCGATGCGGGATCAATAAAGTTTTATCTTATCTTATCTTATCTCACGTGCGCGCTTGATGAAGAAACCGTGTTGAACACGCACATTAACAAACGCAAACACAGACTTGAACGTGAACGTAAGAGCCAGAGGGCGGGTCTCGACCAGGCCTGACGCTGCAAATCAGATATTTTATCTCAACTTTATCTTCTATCCGATATGTTGGGCCGATCAGTCACACACGATCTTGACCAGCAGGCGGCGCTGCTGCCTCAGACACGCCGGGCGGATCTTCCGAGGAATCCCGCTGGAAAAGTCGAATAATGTCATGAAGCGCGATGGAGACGTGATGCTCCTGTGTGCTCCTGCTGCTGCCACAGGTGGAATTTAATGTTCTCAGGTTCAGGTGTGTTCACCAACACGCGCCCGTGCGTCGTGCGTGTGACACGTGTTTCCCGAGGAGGTGTTTTATGTGTTTTGTGTGACGATCAGACGTCAGCAGCGGCTCCCCTCAGGAGGACAGGCTCTGCTGGGGTTACACCTCCTCCTCCTGCTCCTCCTCCTCCTCCTCCCCTCCTCTCCTCCTCCTCCTCCTCCTCCTCCTCCTCCTCCGCCGCCGCCGCCGCCGTCACAGCCCCGCACTTTCTGGACAACTTGGCAGCTGCAGGAGGAGGACCCTCTCCCCGCATCTCCCCGCAGGTCCACTGGTCACTCTCTTGCGTTTCGATGGGGAAGCTGGACGCGCTGTGGCAGCTGAGCCTGCTGAGGTGGCTGCGCGAGGAGCGACAGTCGCGGAAACTCATCCTCTTCATCGTCTTCGTGGCGCTGCTGCTGGACAACATGTTGCTGACTGTTGTCGGTGGGTGACACGGTCGGTGGGTCGGTGGGTGACACGGTCGGTGGGTCGGTGGGTGCCCGGCACCCACCTCCTCACACCTCCTGCACACCTCCTGCACACCTCGTCACACCTCCTCACAGCTCCTCACACCTCCTACACACCTCCTGCACACCTCGTCACACCTCGTCACACCTCCTCACACCTCCTGCACATCTCCTCACACCTCCTCACACCTCCTCACACCTCCTCACACCTCCTCACACCTCCTGCACATCTCTCACACCTCCTGCACATCTCCTCACACCTCCTCACACCTCCTGCACATCTCCTCACACCTCCTCACACCTCCTGCACACCTCCTGCACACCTCCTCACACCTCCTGCACATCTCCTGCACATCTCCTCACACCTACTCACACCTCCTGCACACCTCCTGCACATCTCCTCACACCTCCTCACAGCTCCTGCACACCTCCTCACACCTCCACACCTCCTCACACCTCCTCAAACCTCCTGCACACCTCCTCACACCTCCTGCACATCTCCTCACACCTCCTGCACATCTCCTGCACATCTCCATACACCTCCTGCACACCTCCTGCACACCTCGTCACACCTCCTCACAGCTCCTCACAGCTCCTCACACCTCCTCACACCTCCTACACACCTCCTGCACACCTCATCACAGCTCCTCACAGCTCCTCACACCTCCTGCACCACCTCACACCTCCTCGCACCTCCTCACACCTCCTGCACCTCCTCACACCTCCTGCACCTCCTGCACACCTCCTCGCACCTCCTCACACCTCCTGCACCTCCTCACACTTCCTGCACCTCCTCACACCTCCTCACACCTCCTGCACACCTCCTCACACCTCCTGCACAGCTCCTCACAGCTCCTCACATCTCCTCACATCTCCTCACACCTCCTCACACCTCCTCACACCTCCTGCACACCTCCTCACATCTCCTCACACCTCCTGCACACCTCCTGCACACCTCCTCACATCGCCTCACAGCTCCTTACACCTCCTCACACCTCCTCACACCTCCTGCACATCTCCTCACACCTCCTCACACCTCCTGCACACCTCCTCACACCTCCTGCACACCTCCTCACACCTCCTGCACATCTTCTGCACATCTCCTCACACCTCCTCACACCTCCTGCACACCTCCTGCACACCTCCTCACACCTCCTGCACATCTCCTTACACCTCCTCACACCTCCTGCACATCTCCTGCACATCTCCATACACCTCCTCACACCTCCTGCACACCTCCTGCACACCTCGTCACACCTCCTCACAGCTCCTCACAGCTCCTTACACCTCCTCACACCTCCTGCACACCTCCTGCACACCTCGTCACACCTCGTCACACCTCCTCACAGCTCCTCACAGCTCCTCACACCTCCTCACCTCCTCACACCTCCTACACACCTCCTGCACACCTCGTCACACCTCGTCACACCTCCTCACAGCTCCTTACACCTCCTCACACCTCCTCACACCTCCTGCACATCTCCTCACACCTCCTCACACCTCCTGCACACCTCCTGCACATCTCCTCACACTTCCTCACAGCTCCTGCACACCTCCTCACACCCTCTCACACCTCCTGCACACCTCCTCACACCTCCTGCACATCTCCTTACACCTCCTCACACCTCCTGCACATCTCCTCACACCTCCTCACACCTCCTGCACACCTCCTGCACATCTCCTTACACCTCCTCACACCTCCTCACACCTCCTGCACATCTCCTCACACCTCCTCACACCTCCTGTACACCTCCTCACACCTCCTCACACCTCCTCACACCTCCTGCACACCTCCTCACACCTCCTGCACACCTCCTCACACCTCCTGCACATCTCCTCACACCTCCTGCACACCTCCTCACACCTCCTCACACCTCCTCACACCTCCTCACACCTCCTCACACCTCCTCACACCTCCTCCTAAAGCTCCTCTTGCAGATGTCCTTCTGGAAGACATGTTGACAGGTCACCTGTTTCCCTGCTGTGATGCTCTGCAGCAGTGGGGGCTGCCTGTGTCCACAACACACTCCTGGAATATCAGATGCTAAACCCAACCACAGACGGACCTTCCAGCTCTTCTTGTATACGTACTTGTATCTTTGTGAGGACTTTCGTAGACGTAATGCATTATTCAACTCCACCCATCCCACCTACGTCCTGACCCCTAACCCTGACCTAAACCCAGTTCTAACCTCGACCAGGTCTGAACCCTGGGGGCCAGCCAGAATGTCCTCACTTTGCTAGTAGAATCTGCTGATGTACAAGAACACACACACAGATGAAGACGTGAGGGGGGACGTGTCCTCCTTCATGAACGTGTGTTCGTATAGAAGCCTGTTTGTTGGGGGATCAGGAGCTCTGCTGGCCTCAGCTTGGAGAGGGTTGATAGACCCTCTGGAGCTGCTGGACTGGGAGAACATAATGAGGAGTTGAGGAGAGACGTGATGAACGCTCCCAGCTGCCAGTCAGGCTGTGTCCACACAGCTGGAGCTGCCCACTGTAGGTGGTGCAGCACGCCAACGTTAGCTAAAGAAGCTAAAAATACCCGCTGCAGCTGTGGCGCTGGCCCAGAACAGTCTGGGTCTCTGACAGGGAGACCAAAGACCACATGGCACCTGCTGAACTTCACTGCACATTTCAGCCAAACCTTCCAGCTGTGGCAGCTGTTGATGGTCCCAGTGCTGCTCAGCCCGGTTGGTTCCTGTAGACGCTGAGCTCAGCGGTCAGCTGGGGCGCCGCCAGAGTGTCTGAGGCGCCCCCCCCCCGACCCCAGATGTAACTGGGAGCTCTGGGAGCTGTGGGAGGTGGTGCTGAAGCTTCATGGCTGGGTCTGGGTGGTCTTCAGCAGGCCTGGAGGGTCCAGCCAGCGAGGTTTGACCTTTTTCCCTGAGATCGCTTGCTGTTTTTTTTGCTGTGGTGTGTGTTGTGTGTGTGTGGTGGTGTGTGTTGTGTGTGTGTGCTGCTTTGAGAGGGAACATACTGAAGGACTCGGTCATTCTTCCCTTTTTTTGAACAGTTTATTGTCACACTGGTGCTCAGAAGGTCCATGTTCCGGAGCACCAGAAGGCATGTTTGTGTCTGCCGTTACCGTGGAGACGGCTACAGAGACGCGGCCTCCCTCACTTGAGTTGACAGACCTTCAGGCATCTGTCCTCCTCGTCCACTCTGACGCCCCCTAACTCAGCCTGCTTTGGAGCATGTTTCCTATTTCCTGTCGGTGGAGGTTTGGTACCTGCGGCTCTGCTGCTGTGGGTCAACCTTCTGGAATCAGAGCCCCTCAGCAGCGAGGCAGGATTTCCTGTTTGAGATGGCGCTCACATATGCTCTAATTGAATCCCATTACTGCTTCTTAGTCACCTTTCTCCTGACAGAGGACAACACAAGGCCAGTCAAGCATGTGAGGAGAACATGACAGAACATGACATGCTCATCCTGTCTTTTTATGGGAACAATAAAAGCACTGTTGCATCTGGGAGCAGTCCTGGGTTTCTGTCCGTATGAAATGATGGTGTCAATGGAGTGAATGACCTGAGATGTTGATGGCAGACATGGGAGTAGTGGTGGAGAGGCATGTATGGTGCAGCGTGGGGGGGGTGAGCGTAGATGTGAGTGTGAGTGGGAGGCAGAGTGGTGGCGTGCATGTGCTTTAACCAATAGTCAGGAGGTGGATGTAGTGCAGGAACGGACAGTCAGGTCAGTGTTCACAGATAGAAGCCGGGACCCCTCATGGTTTGGGTGGAGGCCGTCCCGTTTAAAAAGATGGGGTCTATTTAAAAAGGCAGCAAACTTGTCAACGAAGGGGCTACTGTTGCCCAAGCAGCACCCCTTCAGCCACAGGTGCAGCTGGTGATGACGTCACCGTAGCGAGGTGGGGGAAGCGGGCCCGAGATAATTAGCCGCTTCCCCGTGTCCAGCAGACGGTCCACCAGGGAGATGAAGTCCTGCTTCAGAACCTCCGACTGCTGGAATTTGAGGTCGTTGATGCCGGCCTCCAGGACCAGCGTGGAGGCCGAGGGGTGCTGTGCACTCAGCTGCAGGGCCGAGGATGTAACCTCCGCAACACGGGGGGCACCGGGGTGACAGAAGGTCCGGCTGTCGTCGTGCACCGCCACGTGCCTGACCACTGAGGTCCCGACCACCAGCACCGCGGGGGTGCGCTGCACCTGAGTGGCCGCCTCTGACCGTCTGGAGGTGCGGGCGGGTGGCGGCGAGGAGCCTGGGGATGGTGGCGCCGGGTCGTGGTTGCTCCTGACCAGGATGGTAGCGGGGGGCCAGGTCGAGCGAGCTGACCCCGGTTCCTCGTCTGGTGAGAGCCAGCTGGACGGACAGGACAGGAAGGAGGCGAGCTGGAACAAGCGCCCACGGGAGGAAGTCCTGCAGGCTTAGGATATCGTACCTGTTATCCAGTGGCAGATACGGGGGCAGAGGAGGGGGAGATGGACGAGCCCCAGCGCCCCTGGCCACCACCGACCAGGGTTCCCTTGGTTTGAGCGGGGTTGAGCTCACTAGGGCTCCTGCTCCGTCCCCGGCGATGAAACCCTGCGACTCCGTGGGCCGGAGGAAGGAGGTGGAGGGAGCCCCTGTGCTGGTTAAGTTGTCAAGTGCGGAGGCATAGTAACCTAAACCATTGTCAGCATTAAGATCTGCCTGTGGCTCCAAATGGCTAATGCTAATAATTGGCTAATCTGGGGAGAGTGCCACAGCTGTGGAAGACGTCCTGCATCGTCCCAGTGCCGAAGACACCGCACCCCAAGGAGCTCAACAGCTACAGGCCGGTGGCTCTGACGTCTCACCTGATGAAGACGCTGGAGAGACTCATCCTCGATCACCTGCGCCCACTGGTGAGCTCCTTCATGGACCCGTTGCAGTTCGCCTACCAGCCGAGCATCGGGGTGGACGACGCCGTCATCTACCTCCTCCACACCTCCCTCACTCACCTGGAGAAGGCTGGAAGCACTGTGAGGATCATGTTTTTTGATTTCTCCAGTGCGTTCAACACCATCCAGCCCAGGCTGCTGGGGGACAAGCTGCAGGTAGCTGGGGTGGATCACCACCTCACAACATGGATCCTGTCAGAAGGGTTCGAGCGCTACTTCCCAACCACAAAAGATCCATGAACTGCCAAGGAATGGATCCGCGACCCATTCGTCACCAAACCGGGTGAATCCAGCGTGTCGATGTGTGAAGAAGATCATCTGCTGGAGATGACGGGGGCCTTAAACGTCTGTTGGAGACATCAACTCTGCCGTTGTTCTGGATTAAAGTCATGGCAGAAACCCCGAGATCGCCACAACAGCACTGAAAACCCTGGTGCCATTGCCCACATGGTATCTGTGGGAAGCAGGGTTTTCTGCAGTGACGGCACCCAAAACCAAGTTACGGAGCAGACTGGACCCAAGTAGCACACTTCGGGTTTCATTGTCCCCCATGAGCCCAAGATGGGACCGTCTCAGGGCTCCCACTGATTCAGTGCTGCTGTGAACAGCAAGCATTTTCATGCACTTTGCTTTTGTGTTGTGTCTATTTTGAAGGTATGTTTAAACGTTACCATAGCGACCAGAGTGTGTTGCATTGTGTTGGGGCAGAAAGGATGTTGCTCTGTTGTTGGTGCCATGTCACGGGGACGCTGCTAATAAAGTTGCACATGATTCCACAGTCCTCCGAGAGTATGGGGTGTCCTCCACTGAAACATACAGTGAGTTGAAGTATCTGGAGCACTCACAGGCCCCAGGTTGGAACGCCACGCCATCAAAGCAACTAACTAAGGGATGATTAACTAAGCAACTAACCTTTTACCAATCAGCCAAGACACTAAAACCACACTCATCAATTTGATCCAACCGTTTCTTATTTCGGTTTCGACTGTCCAATACACTTGTGGATTTAATGAGTTGTTTCTTTCTGTAGGTGCTCACAAAAGGGTTTTATCATGTTCATAGCAAGCTCTCTGCTACACATGCTCATCACCCTAACAGAAAAGAGTGCTCACTCCCTCACCCTAACCCTAATTCTAACCCTAACCCTAACCTCTAACCCTAACCCTCACCCTAACCCGAACCTTAACCTCTAACCCGAACCCGAACCCGAAAAAACGAACCCGAACCCGAAGCCGAACGCGAACCCGAACCCGCACCCGAACCACGAACCCGAACCCGAACCTAACGCAACCCGACCCTAACCCAACCCGAAACCCTAACCTAACCCGAGCCCGAACGCGAACCCTAACCCGCACCCTAACCTAACCCTAAACACTAACCCTAACCCTAACCTAACTCTAACCCTAACCAATAAACCCTAACCCTAACCCTAACCCAACCCTAACCCTACCCCTACCCTAACCCAACCCTAACCCTAACCCTAACCCCTAACCCTAACCTGACCCTAAACACTAACCCTAACCACTAACCCTAACCCTAACCACTAACCCTACCCTAACCCTAACCCTAACCACTAACCCTAACCCTAACCCTAACCCTAATGCTAACCCGACCTAACCGAACCCGAACCCGAACCCTAACCCAACCACTAACCTCACCCTCACCCCACCCTAACCCCAACCCGAACCCTAACCCTAACCCCTAACCCTAACCCTAACCCTAACCCTCACCCTCACCCTCACCCTCACCCTAACCCTCACCCTAACCACTAACCCTAACCCTAACCCTAACCCTAACCCTAACCCCTAACCCTAACCCTAACCCAACCCTAACCCTAACCCTAACCCTAACCCTAACCCTAACCTAACTCTAACCCTAACCACTAAGCCTAACCCTAACCCTAACCCTAACCCTAACCCTAACCCTAACCCTGACTATGGCAGGTGACCAGAAGACACGATGTGAACCCAGAGGTGAACAGCGTTTTGTGTTCACTCTTTCATTTTAGTTTTGATGATCAGAAGCATTATGATTCTGGTTCCAGGAGTGTTGGATGGCAAGCATCTCCCACCACACACACACACACACACACACAGATATATGAATTTAGCGATCATTAGAGGGCAGTGCAGTACTTGAGACAGCAGCACTTCCATCTTCCCTTCAACAGGTTCAAACAGTTGTTGGCGTACTTTCACTGCCAACAGTTTGTGAAGAAAGATCTGCTGTAAGTGAGAAATTATATATTTTTGAGCTAATACAACTTAGAGAAGCCACTTTTGCTGTCGTCGAATAGATCTAGAGCGATAAAGTTCATTTACGAAAATCCACAGACGCGTGCAGGAGGGATGAGGGTTTTACTTAGTTGTGCTAAGAACTAGGAGTTAATAGTCATTTGGTTTGAGGAATGCTATGAGTTTCAACTACACTTGTGATTTTGAGGTGGATTACACCGGCATTGAAGAGGTTTGAGCTGTGTCTGTTTCTTGACCGGGGTTGAACCTGTTGATCAGACATGTTCCTACAAGGTTTTTCAACAACATCGAGCTGCTGTGTACTTAAATTCTATGTGGCTCAGAGTTGATGAATCAGTCCAACTCAGCTGGATTTAATTTTGGTGCTTCCTGTTTCAATGTGTGCGGAGCTCAACTGTAACACTTCCTGCTAACACTTCCTGGTCATTTAAGCTAACATACTCCTCCTCCTGAAGCCAGGTCTCAGTAAGACAGAACAAATCAATGTGATGATCCGCTATCAGGTCGTGCACTAACAGGGATTTACACAAAAGAGATCTAATATTTAACAGTCCACACTTAATTGTGATATTAGTTTCTCCAACTTGTGCTTTGGTATTAATTTTAATAAGATTATGGTGATTGACCGCTCCCCTGCTCTGTGCTTGGTGAACTTTTAACCGTGGAACAGAGACTACCTCTATAGTGTTAAATATGTTATTGTTGGTGGATGAGGGTTCTATGGAAGCAGCAGAGAGGTGTGTAAGACTACACCTCTGCATCCTGGTCTGGACCCTGGATTGTCAGGTTACTTTGGGTCTAATAAAATTAGCCAAATTACTAGAAATGAGAGAGGCACCATCCCGTGTGGGATGGACACCGTCTCTCCTAATCAGACCAGGTTTTCCCCAAAAGGTGCTCTAATTGTCTATAAAGGCCACCTGGTTTTCGGGGCACCACCGTGACAGCCAGCGACGGAGCGACGACATGCGGCTAAACATCTCCTCACTGGCCAGATTGGGGAGGGGACCAGAGAATGCTACGGAGTCCCACATCGTTTTAGCGTAGTTACACACCGACTCTATGTTAATTTTGGTGACCTCCGACTGATGAAGCCGGGTGTCGTTGGCTCCGACGTGAATAATAACTTCACCAAATTTACGTTTACGTCTCGCCAGCAGCCATAAATTTGCTTCTATGTCGCCCGCTCTGGCCCCGGAATGCTCTTAACTATGGTCGCTGGAGTCGGCTTCACGGAGCGCAAAACAGAGTCGCCAATTACCAGGGTCGGTTTCTCAGTGGGTGTGTCGCCGAGTGGGGAAAAGCGGTTAGCCACGGGAAGCGGGTGGTGGGGCACCGTGGGCCTTTGTTTGGGCTACGCTTCCTACGAACCGTCACCCAGCCGCCCTGGCTAGCCGGCTGCTGCCGGGGGACCACTAGCTGAAGCTACGCTAGGCGGCTCCGCAGCAGCTAGCTTCTCCTGGCTACCTGACGCAACTCCAGCTAACTGAGGAATCGCGTCTCAAGCTCGCTAAGTCTCTCGCCTCCATAGCCGTAAATAAACTACACTTTCTGCACCTATTCCCTTCACTAAAGGAGGCAGAGCAGTAACTAAACATTTCACACGCTGAACAGACAAAGACACCGGGTAACAGACGGTGAGGCCATGCTAACGCTGATAATCGGTGGAGCCCTGTATTTGTTTAATATGGGTTGTTTCTCACTGTTGTTATCAGGTGACTAGAATGTCCCAAGTGTTCAAAATTTTAAGTAAAGTGAATACAACACACCAAGTGTTCAATATTAAGTGAATACAACACACCGTGCACAATGCAACCAAGGAACGATTGAGAAGACAGGAAGTGAAAGAGGATATATGAACATATGATTTGATAACATATGAAAGAGGATATATGAACATGTGACTTAATAACATATGAAAGAGGATATATAAACATGTGACTCAATAACATATGAAAGAGGATATATGAACATATGACTTAATAACATATGAAAGAGGATATATGAACATGTGACTTAATAACATATTAAAGAGGATATATGAACATATGACTCAATAACATATGAAAGAGGATATATGAACATGTGACTTAATAACATATGAAAGAGGATATATGAACATGTGACTTAATAACATATGAAAGAGGATATATGAACATGTGACTTAATAACATATGAAAGAGGATATATGAACATGTGACTTAATAACATATGAAGAGGATATATGTACATGTGAGTCAATAACATATCAAAGAGGATATATGAACCTATGACTTAATAACATATGAAAGAGGATATATGAACATGTGACTTAATAACATATGAAAGAGGATATATGAACATATGACTTAATAACATATGAAAGAGGACATATGAACATGTGACTTAATAACATATGAAAGAGGATATATGAACCTATGACTTAATAACATATGAAAGAGGATATATGAACATATGACTTAATAACATATGAAAGAGGATATATGAACATGTGACTTAATAACATATGAAAGAGGATATATGAACATGTGACTTAATAACATATGAAAGAGGATATATGAACATATGACTTAATAACATATGAAAGAAGATATATGAACATGTGACTTAATAACATATGAAAGAGGATATATGAACATGTGACTTAATAACATATGAAGGAGGATATATGAACATATGACTTAATAACATATGAAAGAAGATATATGAACATGACTTAATAACATATGAAAGAGGATATATGAACATATGACTTAATAACATATGAAAGAGGATATATGAACATGTGACTTAATAACATATGAAAGAGGATATATGAACATGTGACTTAATAACATATGAAAGAGGATATATGAACATATGACTTAATAACATATGAAAGAAGATATATGAACATGTGACTTAATAACATATGAAAGAGGATATATGAACATGTGACTTAATAACATATGAAAGAGGATATATGAACATATGACTTAATAACATATGAAAGAAGATATATGAACATGTGACTTAATAACATATGAAAGAGGATATATGAACATGTGACTTAATAACATATGAAAGAGGATATATGAACATATGACTTAATAACATATGAAAGAAGATATATGAACATGTGACTTAATAACATATGAAAGAGGATATATGAACATGTGACTTAATAACGTATGAAAGAGGATATATGAACATGTGACTTAATAACATATGAAGGAGGATATATGAACATGTGACTTAATAACATATGAAAGAGGATATATGAACATGTGACTTAATAACATATGAAAGAGGATATATGAACATGTGACTTAATAACATATGAAAGAGGATATATGAACATATGACTTAATAACATATGAAAGAAGATATATGAACATGTGACTTAATAAAATATGAAAGAGGATATATGAACATGTGACTTAATAACATATGAAAGAGGATATATGAACATATGACTTAATAACATATGAAAGAAGATATATGAACATGTGACTTAATAACATATGAAAGAGGATATATGAACATATGACTTAATAACATATGAAAGAAGATATATGAACATGTGACTTAATAACATATGAAGGAGGATATATGAACATGTGACTCAATAACATATGAAAGAGGATATATGAACATGTGACTTAATAACATATGAAGGAGGATACATGAACATGTGGTTTTCCCACTATAACACACACACACACACACATCAGTATCAGTGTTCCAAATCCTGTTTTCTTTTTCTGCCAGCTCTTCCTCCAGCGATTACCCCTCATCTTGCCCATGTCCCGCCCTGCTGAGGCAGAGCCGTACTGGGATGGAGCGTTACCGCGGCGATCCAGCTCAGTGGGCTCCATTGCCTCGGCTGAGGAGTACGACAGTGTGAAGTCCCGCAGTGAGCTGATGTTTGAGAAACAGTCTGGGAGACACGGACTGGTGACCCGAGTCACACACGCTGCCAGGACGTTTCCAGAAACATTTAAACACATGAGATATAGAAGCATCAGTAGCTTCATTTGAGTTCTGAGCTTTGGTGTCTGTGTGGAGCTGTGAAACCACAAGAAGAGGGAGGAGCCATCAGCTGTACGCAGAGATCAAGCCGGCTGTGGATGGAGCCACTACATCATTAAACACATGCGCAACAAGAACGACTACAATGAGCTCAGAGGGTTCAAACAGAGTCCTCAACCCAAAGTCTGATTTAAAAAGATCAAAAGTGGCGTAAATGTCTGGTCCTGACAGGAGAAGGATAACTGGAGCGGCATCGCTCGTACAGTAGACCGACTCTGCCTCTTCCTGGTTACCCCGGTGATGACCTTTGGCACCGTAATCATCTTTCTGAGGGGAATCTGTAACCAACCTCCTCATCTGCCCTTCAAAGGAGCCCCGCATGACTCCAGAGAGGAGAACCCACGCCTGCTGTGATGCACACACACAGCCAGGGCTTTTTCCATCGCCATCGTTTCTCTGGGGGAAATGTTGCATTTCTTTATCTTAATAACAACAAATCTTTAGTTTGTTCTATAGGAGCTCCATATGTTTAGTGTCAAAGACTTCTTAGATTGTGTTCATTGCTGGTACATAAAGAAAAATGCTTTGATTTTACTAAAGTGACACAAACCCATCTCAACACTGTTTTTTATATCCTCTATATTATTGTGCGTAGTCTGTGTAACTGTTGTGCTTTATTTCTGCTGGCTTCTTTAATGGGATGTAAACCAGCCTGACATAATACCAGTTGAGTGCTTTATTTGATGTTGCCAAAGGTTTAAAAACAGCCTGACAGAATAAGAAATTGTGAAAATTTAGAGGATGAATTATACCTGGTGGTATCTGATCTTGAATGGCAAATTTTAGAGTATTTTATAGGGAAGTGAAATAATGTTTGGACCTCTTATCAGGCAAAGAGAAAGTTGTTAAGAACTGCTCTAAAAACACCACCTCAGGGGGACTATATCCAAATCTCTCCGTTTACTGATGGGACGTTGAAACGTCAATACGCGGATTCATACATTTAGAACTGGACGTTGCACAGAACTGGAAGCGCGGACTGATACATTTTTAACAGCGGTCCTGCTTCAGCCCTCCGGGGCTTAATAACAAAATACGAAAAATACCAAAATTTTAATTTTGGAAACATTGTTGTCGGTTGTTCGACTTGCCGGCTTTCGCTAAATTGCTAAATACATGCTAGCATGCATGTTTTAAGCTATCGTAGCGGTATGTTTTACCATGCCTGCGCCCTATAATCCGGAGCGCCTGATGTATGTGTTAAATACAGAAATAGCACCCGTAACTGAGGCGGCACCTTTTAATACGGTGCGCCCTTTGGTCGCGAACATACGGTATATAGAACATAGGGCACGTTTGTGCGTGATATCACTCCGCGTCTGCGCAACGACCACAACCTCCTATCTTTAGTATTGCTGCGCCAACTGGTGGTCTTTTGGGTTGAGGATAACGGTGATCTATATGTAGCTATATGTAGCTATAGCGTCATTGGGCTCCACTCCAGCCACTCCTGGTAGTTCCTCAAAAACACTGAGTTTCTAGTGGATGCACAATCTGTGGAAGCCAACATAGAAACTTCTGAAGAGCCAAAGTTCTTGCAACAAAAATATAGTCCCCAATTAGCTTGTTTTGTTATCACACGACCCCGTCCCCATTATCTTAAGAGAATATAAAAGAATGAGTGGAGACAGAAGAGAGAATGAGACGTTTTTGGCGCGTGTCGCTCTTGATTTAGTGTTTATTTTTGCAGTAAACTTAAAGGAGGCCTTTACACTTTATGTTTGATTCCATTTAAGCTGATATTCCATTCTTGACATATTTAAATTTACACTATTCATGGGAGATTTATTTGGTCATTTTGCTTCTTTTTATTTCCTATTTCCCACATTTATTCATAGTTTTTATTAGATTGCAATAAATCCTATAACATTGAACAGACTGACTAAAGTCAAATGAGCTGCGGTTCCCACCGATAGCCGTCATTCTGATGGGTTTTTGCTGGCTGCAGCTGAAATATTCCAATGCTCCATGTCACAGAGACAGTAAATACTAAACCCTAAAGATTCTGAAGGCATGATGTAAAATAGTAACGTATAATACAGACATTTGAAGAGACAATTAAGAGAATGTTTCCATGCTTCTAAGAGTGGCCGAGGAGCCATTTAGAACTTTATAAAGAAGCATTGTGTGATACCAGGAACTAATTTAACTTCAAGGGGAAGCTGCTTCTGCTTTGTCGACCATCGACTGATCTCCTGAAAGTCCACCAGCGCTTTTTAAAAACTGAATTCTTCATCGATGGAGGGAGTAGACGGCAGATGTTTCCACAGATGCTCTTCACCAGTGGTCAGTGAGTGATGCAGCAGATGAGCGGGAGTTGACTGGCTTCAACCAGCTACCGTCTCAATGTCTCCAGCCCATAGTGTGGATTCTCTACGAGATCAGACAGCAGCTTCACTCTTGAACCCTGCAGCTGGTTCTTACTCAGGTCCAGTTCTCTGAGATGGGAGGGATTGGACCTCAGCGCCGAGGCCAGAGAGTCACAGCTGATCTCTGATAAGCTGCAGTTCCATAATCTAAATAAAGAAGGGAAACTTTTATAAGGTTATAAGTGAAACCAGTATTAATCTGAAAGGTTAATCAAAGGCATGATCTGTAAATATTTAATTTAGTTCCAGGTTAAAAAATGATAGTAATATGTAATTACCACAATTCCAACCTCTCAGGTTTGCACTGTTCCAAAGGAGAATATATATTGTTCTGGCCCTCACTCTTCCCAGGTTCTCCCACCTCTTTCCCTCCCATCTCATCATGGAGATCCATCTCACCTGTGGCTCATCTTTAAAGGCACAACCTGTCTTAGATGACTTCCTGTCTCCCTCACCATCTCCCTCCTCGTTGGCTGGTGTCTACCAGGCACCCTCACCTAGTTTTGTCTAATTTTGGTTACCATCTGTGGGCTTTTTCATTGTCCTTAAATCAATTTATCATGAATAAGTGGTCCCCGTGTGGCCCTCCCTCCTGAAGGAACTGGGCACAACACACACACTCAGAAAGTGTGAGGACCCTCGGATGGAATAATGGACATTTTTGAGAATGGTGTTTACCCAGGGTTTCCAGTCGGCAGTTTGGAAAGTGGAGAAAACCACAGAGCAGCTTCACTCCTGAATCCTGCAGCTGGTTGTAACTTAGGTCCAGTTCTCTGAGATGGGAGGGATTGGACCTCAGCGCCGAGGCCAGAGAGCCACAGCTGATCTCTGATAACCTGCAGTCAATCAATCTGAAAAATGCAGGATGAGGTTATACGGTGCAGGTCTGCATGTTATCTGCGTCAGTACTGAACCTACGTTAGTTCTTAGTTGGGTCAGACCTGAATTCACGATATTCCAAGGAATTTTTTTAATGTGGTGCATCACAGCAGTGTTGAGAACAGCCTCACTTCACCATCTTAGCAGCTGGTATATAGGTAGAAAAATGAAGACTGACCTGAGCCTCTCCAGTTTACAGTTTGGACTCTCCAGTCCAGAACAGAGCCGCTTCACTCCTGAATCCTGCAACTTGTTCTCACTCAGGTCCAGAACCCTCAGATGGGAGTGGTTGGACTTCAGAGCTGAGGCCACAGAATCACAGCTGGTCTCTGGTAAACTGCAGCCTCTTAGTCTAAAATAACAATTATTTTGAGAGAAGACAAATAAAAATCAACATGTACCAGAGCAAAACACAGCTTACAAGCAACAAACCTCTGGTCCTGCACCGGCTTATCTGCCGTATGTTCCTATTTTGGGTTCTTTCAGGGCGGTTGGACAAGATCTACAGCGTATGTAAAGTGTGTGTAGGTCAAAATACCTTCCAAGTTTGTGAGAGCACATTTCTCAATAGCACTCAACTCTTGTCAGGAGTTGGGACAAAGCGACCCACTCCTGACAGCTTGTGGGCGATGCTGCAGCGACCCTGCAATCCCTACACTCTCTGGTGAAACCAAATCAAAGGTTTTAGACACTGCTGGATGCTGGAAGGGTGGCTATAGTCTGGACGCATCGTTCCCCTGACTGCACATTTCTCCAACAATGATTGGCAGCTGGTGTCACTTGTTCTCCAGATGAGAGAAGGAAAGAGAGCCCCCCCACAGTGTGTTTGATTGCCCCACTGCAAGCTCAATGCTGCCAGAGAACATTGCAGGAGCATCAATTCCCCTCAGGGCATCAACAAGGAGCTCAGGAAAAGGTGCACCTGCCACCTACTAGAGACAAGCACACTGAGCTGAGATTCAAAGCCCTCTCCTCCCAAGAGAAGAGCTTGTTTGTTGGAGGCTCTTCTGGGCGATACCTGGTGCCACAGCTCCAGCTCAGCCCGTCTCTGGAGCTGAGGTGGAGCTTAGCAAGTTTCATGGTTCTCCACCACTTCCTCTCGCTGAGGACCTTCTCAGCTGGTGGTTTCTGCTCCACCTTCCAAGTTGAGCAGGTGATACTTCTGCATTCCTGCCACCAGTGTCTCTGCAGAAAGACTCTTCTCTCCTGTTTTATATTATATTGTAGAAAATTAGGATTTTTGGTTGATGTCTTAGATGTTGTTGACTAAGAGCAGGTTTTTCTTTAATAACATAGAGAGATTCGATGAGAAGAGCAAATGTATTATTTTATGAGCTACTTCCACTACTATTATAGACACATACTTCCATATTGTCTTAGATTGCAAGCTGCATTTATTGCATCGTTCATAGAAAGTCATATTTGTGAGGAGAAAAACTCAAATAAGGTCATTTTCTTTAATGACCATTACAACAGAAGGAGGCGATGAACAAACAGATTTATATAAAAATGTGTGAAAACTTATGGATGGAAACCTTTTTAAAATGGTTGCATTGTGTAGAATCGGTGTAGAATCAACTTGTTGACTTCTGATTTGGACTCCAATGGAAGTGAGGTGCAACAATTGTGGATGCTGAAAGCTTCAGATCTTCATGAAGGTTTCTGTGGTTGGACTGACCTGCTGCCCCTTTAAGAGGGAGGCAGGTTTGGGCTTCTGGCTGGAATGAAGCCACCTAAGATGAGAATGACTGCAGGCTTTCGGTACCAAGGTTTAACAGGGTGCTCACTTCACACTTGGGCTTTTCTCTTTTTTGGGATGGCTTTTCTCAGGAGAGAAGGGGCATGGCACACTGCAGCAGCTTTCTTTTTGGGGTTTCTAGTTTTCCTTCTGATCTTTAAAAGACAGGAAGAACCATTTTTGATTGGTCTGAATGTTTGGGCGGTTTTGTGGCCAGCCTAAAATAAAACAAGACAAATCTACAACTGATACTTCCTTTCTAGTCATTGATGACCATCCTCACATGGGACAGATTTCCACAACCAATTTAATACTGCAAATCTGTCCTGTGTGGTCTTTTTTCTGAGAACTGTAACACTACGTTTATAACAAAGATCAAACATGGAAACAGTTATTGTCTAACTAGTTACACCTGGGAAAGTACTGGATCATCTGTGACTGACCTGAGAGTCTCCAGCTCACAGAGAGGATCCTGGAGAAAACCACAGAGCAGCTTCACTCCTGGATCCTGCAGCTGGTTAAAACTCAGGTCCAGAACCCTCAGATGGGAGGGATTGGACCTCAGCGCCGAGGCCAGAGAGTCACAGCTGATCTCTGATAAACTGCAGCGTCTCAGCCTGGAAAAGGAATAAATGGGGCAAATAAAAACACATTTCTAAATCTGAAAATGAAGAGAAAAGCAGAAAATGTAAAGAAATTTAGAAAAGACCAGCAGAGGCCTCCTGACCCGCGTCTCCAGTCTGCAGTTTGGATGCATCATTGCTGAAGACAGTAACTTTACGTCGGCATCTGTCAGGCTTTTGTTCCAGCTTAAGTCCAGCTCCCGTAGATGAGAAGGGTTTGACGTCATTGCTGAGGCCACAACTTCCCAATCACTCTTTGAAAGAAAACTACCAGGCAGTCTGTTGTGTATGAAACAAAAATAGTGAGTCAAACTTTGGGATTTCTCATCAACTTATCTGAGAATCTACCTCAACACAAATGTAGCTCATTTCCTGGAAAAGCTAAATTCAACACCGTAGAGCAACAGTTTGAACGACCATCAGATCTGAAATGCAACTGAATTATTCTCAACATTTGTCTTATTTTAGAACAGCTCATAATTACTCAATATTTAAAATGATTGTAGCAAATGGTTTAAAGAAACGTGCATCTTTTTATCTGTCTATCGGCTCTTTGGATATTTTGCATTTCATCCAATTTGTACGATGGTGCGTCAAGTCTTAATTCAGCGATCCGATCGATGACATCAGAGTCTCTGGTTGCATCGATTGCCCTCAGCTTCTGTTCTCTGCCTGTTTCCCTTCAAATCAATCATTTCACTGCACCTTTTGTTGCTAGTGATGAAGTTGCCACCTAACGGGTGTGGAAAGGCTCAAACAACTTTGTGGGTCACATAAAGGCTCCAAACGGAACCGCCACAAAGACCTAAAACACCCATTTAAACCAACGAGGCCGCTGTTTTTACGTTGAACAAATGAAGCAAAATAGTCACGTGTCATTAGTTAAAATGTGTTTTTTCTGTTGTTAGAATACGATGTATACAAACAAACAAAAGTGATTTAATGACATGACAGTAATTTCATGATAGTCAGTTAACTTGTGGCTCCTATTATTCCTGCCTTATGTTGGTTTGTCTGGATTGACCTTTGAACTTATATCCAGCCAGTGTTGAACATTTCTGAATGAATTGTTGTTGTTTTTAATTTATGGACGCTGCAATGGAGATAAAGAATTGAAGGAATGACCACTGGAGGGGGTATTGCTACCTGACATGATCCACTCGCTTGATTTAAACGCTGATGTCCGGCCCCAAAAATCTTTACTTACACGGCCTTCCTGCAGTTCCTCACAGCTGGAATCAGGCGACGTCGTCCCTCCTCTGAGGTGATGTAGCTGTAGGTTCAGCTCATCCAGAACCTCCTCTGACATCTGCAGCAGGTAGGCCAGAGCTGAACAGTGGATCTCTGACAGTCTCCTCTCTGATTTCTCCCTGACTTCAGGAACTCTTGGATCTCCTGATGGACTGACTGATCCTTCATCTCCATCAGACAGTGGAAGATGTTGATGCTTCTGTCTGGGGAGATTCCATAACTGTTCTCCTCCTTCAGGTGGTTGAGGACCTTCTGGATGGTTTTGGGTGGCTGTTCCTCTGATCCAACAGTCCACCCAAGATCCTCTGATTGGACTCCAGAGAGAGACCATGAAGGAAGCGAACAAACAAGTCCAGGTGGCCATTTTCACTTTCAAGAGATTTCATTAGTGCTCTCCTGAGGAAGTCATCAAGAGATGTGACTGGTTCAGAATATTCTAGGAACTGACTTATAACCGCTGTGTCTTTCCTGGTGTAACGGTGGAACATGTAGACGGCAGCCAGAAACTCCTGAACGCTCAGATGAACAAAGCAGTAGACTGATTTCTGGAAGATCACACTCTCTCTCTTGAAGATCTCTGTACAAACTCCTGAGTACACCGACACCTCGGAGACGTCCAGTCCACATTGCTCCAGGTCTTCTGAGTAGAACATGATGTTTCCTTTCTCCAGATGTTCAAACGCCAGCCGACCCAACTTCAGAAGGAGTTCTTTCTCCCTTAGTCAGTTTCCTCTGGTCTCTGCTTTCCTCCACTACTTCTGCTTCTTCCTCTTCATCTGAACCCTCAGGAAGTGTGAGTAGAGGTCAGTCAGGGTTTGGGGCAGCTCTCCTCTCTGGTCTCTGGTCATCATGTCCTCCAGAACTATAGCAGTGATCCAGCAGAAAACTGGGATCAGACACATGATGTGGAGGCTCCTGGAGGCCTTGATGTGTGAGATGATTCTCTTGGACAGATCTTCATCACTGAACCTCCTTCTGAAGTACTCCTCCTTCTGGGAGTCAGTGAAGCCTCGTACTTCTGTGATCCTGTCAACACACGAGGGAGGAATCTGATAGGCTGCTGCAGGTCTGGAGGTGATCCAGACGAGAGCTGAGGGAAGCAGGTTCCCCTGGATGAGGTTCACCAGGAGCACGTCAACTGACGATACTTGTGTGACATCAGAGATGAGCTGATGGTTGTTGAAACCCAGTGAAAATCTGCTTTCATCCAGGCCATCAAGATGAACAGAAGTTTCCAGACAGTCAGATCTTCTGCTCTGATCTTCTGTAATGTTGGATGGAAAACATGAAGCAGTGAGAGAAGACTGTGCTGCTCATCTCTGATCAAGTTCAGCTCCCTCCATGAGAGCGGAAGCACCAGACTGATGTCTTGGTTCTCCAAACCTTCTGCCCAGTCCAGACTGAACTTCTGCACTGAGAAGGTTTTTCCAACGCCGGCGACACCGTTGGTCAGAACCACTCTGATGTGTCTCTGTTGCTCAGATAAGACTTTGAAGATGTCCTGGCACTTGATTGGAGTGTCCTGGATGTTCTTCTGGGAGGTTCTCTCAAGCTGTCTCACCTCATGTTGTGTGTCCACCTCCTCACTTTGTCCCTCAGTGATGTAGAGCTCAGTGTAGATCTTGTTCAGCAGGGTTCCACTTCCTGCTTCATGAGTTCCTTCAGTCACATGTTCACATCTTCTCTTCAGACTGATCTTATGGCCTTCTATCACCTCCTGCAGTTCACCACCCTCTGAAACAAACAATCTTTTAAATCCTTTTACAATTGTCATCTACAGCAGTAACACAGATGTCCTCAACTGGAAAATATTCTGTCATGTTTGAATGATAGAAGCAACAGTCGGGTGATGACCCATCTTACTGTCAGTTTTAAATGTTATGTCTTCTTATGTCCACCTATTCTTTTATTTCATTGGGTTTCAATGTATTTAGTCTATAACAACCATTTCCATGTCTTCCAAGAGTTTGCTTGGACTAAACAGCTGGTAAAAGCTGGATGATATTTAGAAAAACACATCAAACCTTCTCCAAACACATCATACTCAGCAGACCCATTGTCCTGTAAAGGTCACCTGCCTTCAACTCTTTAACACTTTCCAGAACTAAATGACTAAATGTTGCTAAATACTGTCTAAGCATTTAGGAAGGTCTGAAGAGGGTCCAGGGGTTCCAGTGGAACCAAACAAGAGCTCTCTGGATCTTCTCTTGCACATTGTAAATACACAAGTTGTTCCTTTATTCCGACCCAAAAGTATCTTATAAATACAAATGTACGAGCTTACGTGAGACGCTGTTGTTCAGGTCGGCGGTCTGCAGTTCAGTTCTCCGTTTCTTTTCACCCTCGGGACAGGAGGAATCTCCAATGGAAGCAGACCGTTTCTGATAGCTGTCAAAAATGGGAATAGTGGTTATACATGTCTACTGGGCGTTAGCAACGCCTAAGAAAGGCTGCGTTCACTTCTACTTTCAGTTTGCTCTGACAGTTGAAGATTGAATGAACACTGAGCAAAATATAAAGTTATTTACGTTCTAACAAGCTCGTTTAGTTGGAGAAAAGTGTATTTGATCTAAGTGTTTAGTGGCTTTTCCTCATTGTGAATTTATGTTAAAAATAAAAGTGCCAAATCAGGAATATAAACTCATAGAATAGAACAAAAGTTCTCCATTTATGCTCCAAATACAGTCGTCTGGTCTCTGAAACTGATCATTAAATAGCACAGAGGTCACGCGTATTCAAAAGCTTATTTCAACCATTTAGAAATGACTGATATTGTTGTCTATGGGTTTATTAGAACCAGGAGCCTTATAAATAGACTTTTTAATGAATTTTCATGACATGTGGTGGAACAGTGTGGCAGAACAAGCTGCACAGACCTGCCATGTCTTACCCATCCGTATCTAAATGGAGAGCTGGAGCACTCTGCAATGGTGGATATTGTTGGGAAACTTTAAAATATATGCCTAGGAATTTTAGTGAGATGATGTTAACCCATGTAGGAGAAATGACCAGTTAAAAACAGAAGCAATTTTCAGTTTTAAAAGATTTACCACACTAAAATTAACATGGGAGTTAATGGGAGCAAACGCCTGACATGTTGGTGCACCGTTTCATTAATTTAATTTTTCACGATAGTAGAGGCTAATACCTACAAAATGATGTTTTGTATGGTTGTGAAATGTTCTAAGGCAGAGTTATGTGGTTCAGAAAACCTTACTTTAAAGGTGAGCCTTGAGGTCCGATACCAAAGTTTAAAGGGTGCCACACAAACACATCATCACGCTTTAGTTTTCTTACATTTCCTCTGAACTTCTGAAGGTTACTAAACCCTTTGGACTTGTCACTCTTCAGGGACACCCCGCTGGGCACTGTGGACTCTGCTCTGTCCTCGTCCATCCTGAGGAAACATCAGAAATATCATGAGACTGTGATGAAGGTAAATAATCTGTAGAGGTTGTAGTTAAATAATCCCAATTCACTGCATTTTTATCAAACAGGAACATTTCTAATCCATTCTGGATAACAACTGAATCAATAAATCAGTGATGTCTCTGTATCATTTTCATGTTTTCAGAGTTTAAGCTGCTTTTTTTAACTGTTCCCTGCAGTGAGAAAAGAACTGGCACCTTTTGCAGCCCCTCATCCTGCAGCACTGATTGTGCTCTAAAGTTATTTCCAGAGCAAACGTCTCTGCACTTGCAGCAACATGTTGTAGTCATGGATCCGTGAGGAGAACCGGATACAGGAAACGCCCCCACTTTGATCCCAAAACCCAACTGGTGGCCAACGGTGGTCCGGCAATGACGGGGACGCTGGTCCATCGGCCCGACAACACTGGTTTTCCACAGGCCAACATGGTGAAAGGACTGTGCACCGTTTCATTTTAAAGAGCTGATGAATTTCATTTTTCACGATAGTAGAGGCTAATACCCACAAAATGATGTTTTGTGTGGTTGTGAAATGTTCTAAGGCAGAGTTGTGGTTCAGAAAACCTTACTTTAAAGGTGAGCCTTGAGGTCCAATACCGAAGTTCCTCTCAGGTTCCTCTTTGGACCAGTCGCTCTTCAGGGACACACAGCTGGGCACTGTGGACTCTGCTCTCTCTTCCTCTTCCATCACACATCCGCTCATTTTTAAATGTGAGTCTAAACGGTTAAGCAGGAACAGTCTGCTGACACAGAAAAGAAGATTAAAGAACATGATTCTCAGTATGAAGACAAGCAGAGGTCTGTCCAATGACGTATTGTCGGCTCATTCACATCAAAATCTATTATATGATGTCACCCTGTACATCATACAGGCCACATATATATTGGAAAAAAGTTTTGGGACATCTTAAAAGTTTACACCATGTTAAACATAAAATAGTTGTGGAAAAAATGTTTCTCCTGGGTGTTTCAGAAGGTGCGGTGGCATCAGACGGACGCACACAAATACAAATGAAATCATTTTTTATCTGGTTATGGTTTACAAGAAAACCTAAATTCTTTCAAGATGTCAGTTCTCAACATTAAATTCAACAAATAAGATGAGAATGCATTCAAAACTAAACAGAAATACGTCATCACATCATCAAAGTGGGTCAAATGCAGCATCATCTCTCTGTCATCTCAGACAGGATTCCAAGAAGAGGATCTTCATTTTCAACAACGCACCTTGACATCTCATCATGGCTCGTCTGTCAGATTACAAGCAGCTTTTTTGATCAGGTGCATCATGTTTCTCACCAACACATGATGGTGCTGGAAAAAACATCTGTAGCCTGACCTAGAGGTCAAAACTCTGCATGGCGTGCACAGCTACTAGTTGCAGCTGGTGGTTGTGGCGGAGGAGATCCCAAACATATCTAGCAAGCTTGTTTTGGAGCAGAGCTTGTCCACCACCTCTGACCCCACTCATCACAGAAGTCCCACCATATCCATGGCCAGGTGTGTTGGCAGCATTGGAGCCAGCCTCAGGAAAAGGTGTGTCAATATCTCAGAAGTGATGATCAAGTTGCCACGACCCAACAGAAGTCAAGCAACCCAACATGCTGAATAGAATAGATGACACACAGCAAAGGGCAAAAAACACCCAATTCTGCTCAGACTAATCTGATCTGACCACATGTACAGGACCAAAAATATCAAAACACCATGGGTTTAGGTTTCCTTTTGTTTTCTTGACTGCTTCATTCAAAACAGAACACATTTCATAAATCCATAATAACAAATTCATATTCCACAAAGACCCAGTTGTTAAAACAATAAAATGGAATGCCTTGATCTCTCCCTCTTTCCATACTCTCCTTTTTTAAATAAAGGATTGATTGTCCCCTGGTGGAGGGACAAAGAGAGGAGGCTAAAACTGTCGCGTTTGTGTCCCTCTTTCCGTGGATTCTTCCACTAACTGCAAATAATATTGTTACTTATTGTGAGTTAAAATGTGCTTCCTCAACCTCTAAAATGTTGGCTCAGGTTAGCGGAAAACGCAGTTAGAGGAAACACGGTACAAAGTTTGATCATCCGTCACAACATTCCCGTCGACCAGCCGCAATGTGCGTCCGAAACACGCGGACGCTCATTGCGCACACGCAGCTTATTAAGCCGCATCTCGCAGCGGAACATTGATTCGAGACGACAGCAGTGAAAGAACCAAATGCTACCTGAATATTAGAGGTTTTCCATCAGGGCTCGGTCACTCAAGATGGAGCCCGAAGTTGAGAACTTTCACTTTCGCTTCTTCTTCCTCTACACGTCACGTGTTCGTGGTTGGATCGCGTCATATCCAGCACAAGCGCCTCTCTTCAGAACAATTTGGTCCACGTTTTAACTGAAATACTGGGAAACAACTGGAGTTCGGCTGACAGATGTTCGTTTTTGGGTGCGGAATCAAACTGGGTCAACTTTTTGATCTATATGTGGCAGGGCGTGGCCTGCCCTCCGGACAGGTGCCTTATGGCGGTAGTGCCTTAATTGGTGGGTGGGGAGAACAGGTTTATATAAGGCACTGCCTCCAGCTGGCTTTAGTTGTTTCCCCCTTCCCCCCTTCGACGGTACGGCGGGGTTGCGGCTTATCTGGGCGGTTCGACCAACAAACTGTTTCACAGCGCGAGCGTGCTGTCTGGCAGCGCCAAGAAGGTCGGTGCTTCCTCCCGCCATCCTTCCGCCTAGAGCGCTTTGCCGTGAGGGCGCGCGCGCTAGTTGCACTGGGCAGGTAAGGCGCAGCGATGCGCGTCACTGACTCCCCCACTCGGTTGATAAATGTTAATGGGGCTGTTCTTGCTGCAGTTTGCTGCCGCCTGGCGTCGGTGGGTCGCGTTGCCCCAGCGGGAACCCTTCACGGAGTGGTGGCGCCACCAAACACAGTCGGCACGGACTACCTCGCGTACTGGACCCACTGCTGCTTTGGCTCGGTCCTTTGGTTCGGGATTCTCTCCTGTTCTCTCTCCTCTCTCCCTCTCCCCTCGCTCCCCTGGGCTCGGAGAAACGGCGCTGAGACGTGGTGGTGCCGCCGAGGCGACCACGGAGCTTTTGCCTACATTTTAGACTCTAACAGTGTGTAAATTGTATCAATTTATTTTACCTTTTTAGTGTTTGTTGCTTTTCGTTTCTTGGTTGACGTTGTTTCTTTTGACGACATAAAGAATTGAAGGAATGACCACTGGAGGGGGTATTGCTACCTGACATGATCCACTCGTTGATTTAAACGCCGATGTCCGGCCCCAAAAATCTTTACTTACTCGGCCTTCCTGCAGTTCCTCACAGCTGGAATCAGGCGACGTCGTCCCTCCTTTGAGGTGTTGTACTGCCGCAGGTTCAGCTCATCCAGAACCTCCTCTGACATCTGCAGCAGGTAGGCCAGAGCTGAACAGTGGATCTCTGACAGTCTCCTCTTTGATTTCTTCTCTGAATTCAGGAACTCTTGGATCTCCTGTAGGACTGACTGATCCTTCATCTCCATCAGACAGTGGAAGATGTTGATGCTTCTGTCTGGGGGAACTTTATTACTGTTCCTCTCCTTCAGGTTGTTGAGGACCTTCTGGATGGTTTCTGGGTGGCTGTTCCTCTGATCCAACAGTCCACCCAAGATCCTCTGATTGGACTCCAGAGAGAGACCATGAAGGAAGCGAACAAACAAGTCCAGGTGGCCATTTTCACTTTTGAGAGATTTCATTAGTGCTCTCCTGAGGAAGTCATCAAGAGATGTGACTGGTTCAGAATATTCTAGGAACTGACTTATAACCGCTGTGTCTTTCCTGGTGTAACGGTGGTGGAACATGTAGACGGCAGCCAGAAACTCCTGAACACTCAGATGAACAAAGCAGTAGACTGATTTCTGGAAGATCACACTCTCTCTCTTGAAGATCTCTGTACAAACTCCTGAGTACACCGACACCTCGGAGACGTCCAGTCCACATTGCTCCAGGTCTTCTGAGTAGAACATGATGTTTCCTTTCTCCAGATGTTCAAACGCCAGCCGACCCAACTTCAGAAGGAGTTCTTTGTCAGCCTCAGTCAGTTCCTCTGGTCTCTGCTTTCCTCCATACTTCTGCTTCTTCCTCTTCATCTGAACCCTCAGGAAGTGTGAGTAGAGGTCAGTCAGGGTTTTGGGCAGCTCTCCTCTCTGGTCTCTGGTCATCATGTCCTCCAGAACTATAGCAGTGATCCAGCAGAAAACTGGGATCAGACACATGATGTGGAGGCTCCTGGAGGCCTTGATGTGTGAGATGATTCTCTTGGACAGATCTTCATCACTGAACCTCCTCCTGAAGTACTCCTCCTTCTGGGAGTCAGTGAAGCCTCGTACTTCTGTGATCCTGTCAACACACGAGGGAGGAATCTGATGGCTGCTGCAGGTCTGGAGGTGATCCAGATGAGAGCTGAGGGAAGCAGGTTCCCCTGGATGAGGTTCACCAGGAGCACCTCAACTGACGATACTTGTGTGACATCAGAGATGACCTGATGGTTGTTGAAACCCAGTGAAAATCTGCTTTCATCCAGGCCATCAAAGATGAACAGAAGTTTCCAGACAGTCAGATCTTCTGCTCTGATCTTCTGTAATGTTGGATGGAAAACATGAAGCAGTGAGAGAAGACTGTGCTGCTCATCTCTGATCAAGTTCAGCTCCCTGCATGAGAGCGGAAGCACCAGACTGATGTCTTGGTTCTCCAAACCTTCTGCCCAGTCCAGACTGAACTTCTGCACTGAGAAGGTTTTTCCAACGCCGGCGACACCGTTGGTCAGAACCACTCTGATGTGTCTCTGTTGCTCAGATAAGACTTTGAAGATGTCCTGGCACTTGATTGGAGTGTCCTGGATGTTCTTTTTGGAGGTTCTCTCAAGCTGTCTCACCTCATGTTGTGTGTCCACCTCCTCACTTTGTCCCTCAGTGATGTAGAGCTCAGTGTAGATCGTGTTCAGCAGGGTTCCACTTCCTGCTTCATGAGTTCCTTCAGTCACATGTTCACATCTTCTCTTCAGACTGATCTTATGACCTTCTATCACCTCCTGCAGTTCACCACCCTCTAAAACAAACAATCTTTTAATCCTTTTACAATTGTCATCTACAGCAGTAACACAGATGTCCTCAACTGGAAAATATTCTGTCATGTTTGAATGATAGAAGCAACAGTCGGGTAATGACCCATCTCACTGTCAGTTTGAAATGTTATGTCTTCTTATGTACACCTATTCTTTTATTTCATTGGGTTTCAATGTAATTTAGTCTATAACAACCATTTCCATGTCTTCCAAGAGTTTGCTTGGACTAAACAGCTGGTAAAAGCTGGATGATATTTAGAAAAACACATCAAACCTTCTCCAAACACATCATACTCAGCAGACCCATTGTCCTGTAAAGGTCACCTGCCTTCAGCTCTTTAACACTTTCCAGAACTAAATGACTAAATGTTGCTAAATACTGTCTAAGCATTTAGGAAGGTCTTCAGAGGGTCCAGGGGTTCCAGTGGAACCAAACAAGAGCTCTCTGGATCTTCTCTTGCACATTGTAAATACACAAGTTGTTCCTTTATTCCGACCCAAAAGTATCTTATAAATACAAATGTACGAGCTTACGTGAGACGCTGTTGTTCAGGTCGGCGGTCTGCAGTTCAGTTCTCCGTTTCTTTTCACCCTCGGGACAGGAGGAATCTCCAATGGAAGCAGACCGTTTCTGACACCTGTCAAAAATGGGAATAGTGGTTATACATGTCTACTGGGCGTTAGCAACGCCTAAGAAAGGCTGCGTTCACTTCTACTTTCAGTTTGCTCTGACAGTTGAAGATTGAATGAACACTGAGCAAAAAATATAAAGTTATTTACGTTCTAACAAGCTCATTTAGTTGGAGAAAAGTGTATTTGATTTAAGTGTTTAGTGGCTTTTCCTCATTGTGAATTTATGTTAAAAATAAAAGTGCCAAATCAGGAACATAAACTCATAGAATAGAACAAAAGTTCTCCATTTATGCTCCAAATACAGTCGTCTGGTCTCTGAAACTGATCATTAAATAGCACAGAGGTCACGCGTATTCAAAAGCTTATTTCAACCATTTAGAAATTACTGATATTGTTGTCTATGGGTTTATTAGAACCAGGAGCCTTATAAATAGACTTTTTAATGAATTTTCACGACATGTGGTGTAACAGTGTGGCAGAACAAGCTGCACAGACCTGCCATGTCTTACCCAGCCGTATCTAAATGGAGAGATGGAGGAGCACTCTGCAATGGTGGATATTGTTGGGAAACTTTAAAATATATGCCTAGGAATTTTTGTGAGATGATGTTAACCCATGTAGGAGAAATGACCAGTTAAAAACACAAGCAATTTTCAGTTTTAAAAGATTTACCACACTAAAATTAACATGGGAGTTAATGGGAGCGAACGCCTGACATGTTGGTGCACCGTTTCATTAATTTCATTTTTCACGATAGTGGGGCTAATACCTACAAAATGATATTTTGTATGGTTGAGAAATGTTCTAAGGCAGAGTTATGTGGTTCAGAAAACCTTACTTTAAAGGTGAGCCTCGAGGTCCAATACTGAAGTTCCTCAAAGGTTGTCTTTGGACCAGTCGCTCTTCAGGGACACACAGCTGGACACTGTGGACTCTGCTCTCTCTTCCTCTTCCATCACACATTCGCTCATTTTTAAATGTGAGTCTAAACGGTTAAGCAGGAACAGTCTGCTGACACAGAAAAGAAGATTAAAGAACATGATTCTCAGCATGAAGACAAGCAGAGGTCTGTCCAATGACGTATTGTCGGCTCATTCACATCCAAATCTATTATATGATGTCAGCCTGTACATCATACAGGCCACATATATATTGGAAAAAAGTTTTGGGACATCTTAAAAGTTTACACCATGTTAAACATAAAATAGTTGTGGAAAAAATGTTTCTCCTGGGTGTTTCAGAAGGTGCGGTGGCATTAGACGGACGCACACAAATACAAATTAAATCATTTTTTATCTGGTTATGGTTTACGAGAAAACCTAAATTCTTTCAAGATGTCAGTTCTCAACATTAAATTCAACAAATAAGATGAGAATGCATTCAAAACTAAACAGAAATACGTCATCACATCATCAAAGTGGGTCAAAGGCAGGATCATCTTCTGTCATCTCAGACAGGATTCCAAGAGGAGGATCTTCATTTTCAACAACGCACCTTGACATCTCATCATGGCTCGTCTGTCAGATTACAAGCAGCTTTTTTGATCAGGCGCATCATGTTTCTCACCAACACATGATGGTGCTGGAAAAAACATTTGTAGCCTGACCTAGAGGTCAAAACTCTGCATGGCGTGCACAGCTACTAGTTGCAGCTGGTGGTTGTGGCGGAGGAGATCCCAAACATATCTAGCAAGCTTGTTTTGGAGCAGAGCTTGTCCACCACCTCTGACCCCACTCATCACAGAAGTCCCACCATATCCATGGCCAGGTGTGTTGGCAGCATTGGAGCCAGCCTCAGGAAAAAGGTGTGTCAATATCTCAGAAGTGATGATCAAGTTGACACGACCCAACAGAAGTCAAGCAACCCAACATGCTGAATAGAATAGATGACACACAGCAAAGGGCAAAAAACACCCAATTCTGCTCAGACTAATCTGATCTGACCACATGTACAGGACCAAAAATATCAAAACACCATGGGTTTAGGTTTCCTTTCGTTTTCTTGACTGCTTCATTCAAAACAGAACACATTTCATAAATCCATAATAACAAATTCATATTCCACAAAGAACCAGTTGTTAAAACAATAAAATGGAATGCCTTGATCTCTCCCTCTTTCCATACTCTCCTTTTTTAAATAAAGGATTGATTGTCCCCTGGTGGAGGGACAAAGAGAGGAGGCTACAACTGTCGCGTTTGTGTCCCTCTTTCCGTGGATTTTTCCACTAACTGCAAATAATATCGTCGACTTATTGTGAGTATTAAAATGTGCTTCCTCAACCTCTAAAATGTTGGCTCAGGGTTAGCGGAAAACGCAGTTAGAGGAAACACGCTACAAAGTTTGATCATCCGTCACAACATTCCCGTCGACCAGCCGCAATGTGCGTCCGAAACACGCGCACGCTCATTGCGCACACGCAGCTTATTAAGCCGCATCTCGCAGCGGAACATTGATTCGAGACGACAGCAGTGAAAGAACCAAATGCTACCTGAATATTAGAGGTTTTCCATCAGGGCTCGGTCACTCAGGATGGAGCCCGAAGTTGAGAACTTTCACTTTCGCTTCTTCTTCCTCTACACGTCACGTGTTCGTGGTTGGATCGCGTCATATCCAGCACAAGCGCCTCTCTTCAGAACAATTTGGTCCACGTTTGAACTGAAATACTGGGAAACAACTGGAGTTCGGCTGACAGATGTTCGTTTTTGGGTGCGGAATCAAACTGGGTCAACTTTTTGATCTATATGTGGCAGGGCGTGGCCTGCCCTCCGAACAGGTGTCCTATGGGGGTAGTGCCTTAATTGGTGGGTGGGGAGAACAGGTTTATATAAGGCACTGCCTCCAGCTGGCTTTAGTTGTTTCCCCCCTTCGACGGTACGGCGGGGTTGCGGCTGAACTGGGCGGTTCGACCAACAAACTGTTTCACAGCGCGAGCGTGCTGTCTGGCAGCGCCAAGAAGGTCGGTGCTTCCTCCCGCCATCCTTCCGTCCAGAACGCTTTGCCGTGAGGGCGCGCGCGCTAGTTGCACTGGGCAGGTAAGGCGCAGCGATGCGCGTCACTGACTCCCCCACTCGGTTGATAAATGTTAATGGGGCTGTTCTTGCTGCAGTTTGCTGCCGCCTGGCGTCAGTGGGTCGCGTTGCCCCAGCGGGAACCCTTCACGGAGTGGGGGCGCCACCAAACACAGTCGGCACGGACTATCTCGCTTACTGGACCCACTGCTGCTTTGGCTCGGTCCTTTGGTTCGGGATTCTCTCCTGTTCTCTCTCCCTCTCCCCTCGCCCCCCTGGGCTCGGAGAAACGGCGCTGAGACGTGGTGGTGCCGCCGAGGCGACCACGGAGCTTTTGCCTAAATTTTAGACTCTTAACAGTGTAAATTGTATCAATTTATATTTACTTTTTTAGGGTTTGTTTCTTTTCGTTTCTTGGTTGACGTTGTGTTCTTTTAGACGACCTGGTCACCATTTATTTGCCTGTGTGTGTGAGGTGTGTGTGTGTGAGGTGCGTGTGAGGTGTGTGTGAGGTGTGTGTGAGGTGTGTGTGTGTGTGCGTGTGCGCTCGTCGCGTCTGATTGTTTATCATTGTAAATGTAATTGTTCTCTTTTCTTTGGACAGGTGCTGCGGGCCACGGCGGGGACCCAACCCCTGGTGGAGGGCGTTTTCATCACCCCCCTCCACGGGTGTTGTTAGTTTGTTTATCTCCCCTGATTGAGTTTTACCTGCCGGTGGGGCCCCAGCCCTGTCCACCCCTTTTGTTTGACTTTGTACAGCCGAGTTATTTTTTGTTGAGTTGGATTTAATAAAATTGTAGTGCATAACCCTCAATCCCGTCTCTGCCTCTGGAACAGAACCTTATCTGCGCGTGCCTGTTCTCCGGTTAATTCCTGGGGTGAAACTCCCCAGGTGGCGTTGTCGTTAACGTTCCACCTCTCCCCACCCCGCCACATATAGGATCCCCTCTGGTTCAAAGTGTCCCTATAGGATATTGACAGTACTGACCTTTTGGGGGCTGCACACACCTCTTAATGGTGACGGCACCAACGGAGCTGATCCAGTTGTCATCAGCTGGCCAGTCTGACTCCAGCTCATTAGGGGAAATTAGCTGATCTGGAGGAGAAGCTTTCAAAACTTGACGGGCTGGGGGGGAAATGACTGTAATTTTGGAATCAGCGTGCCAATTTTATTTTTAATCAGAATAATTTAGAATAATTTCAACAGGATATTTTCAAATTGTTCCCCAGTGGAGCTGCCAACTGAATATGGTGACCTGCTGCTACACACAGAAATCCGATGGCTCAGCAGGGGACGGATTTTGCTTCCTTTTTTGTCCCTTTTGAGTGAAATAAAAGAGTTCATGCAGTCCAGAGGGGAAGACGCCGCGCTGCTGGAGGACACTGGCTGGACACTGGACCTTGCATTTTTAACGGACATTACTGGGAAACGGAACAGTTTGAACTGGGAGCTGCAAGGCAAAGGTGAGACTGTTGCTGAGAGGATCAGTGCTGTAAATGCATCTAAAGCCAAGATGAACATTTTCTCTGTGCATCTAAAGACAAAAGGTGCTGCACTTCCCCTCTGTGCAGATGGTGCTGAGAGACAACGCTTCTGCATGTGAGGCTTTGGACTAAAGCGCAGAAAAGTGCTCTCAGCTCATAAAAAGACTTGGGCAAGAGTTTGAGAACAGGTTTTGGGACCTGGATCAGCTTGAGCCATGTGTGTCCTTCATTTCTAACCCTTTCATGAACGTGGACATATCCTGCATTGCTCAGCAGTTCAGTGCAACCTTCAGCCTGGATGCTGCACAGATGCAAATTGAAATTGTAACATTGTGAAATGAGCTGCAGCTCAAAGCCTCTCAGGCTGCACCAAACTGTTGGTGCCTTGTTGACACAGAAAAGTACAGTGGTGTATGTACAGCAGCTATGGAGGTTGCAAGCCTTTTGGGTTCGACCTCTCTTTGTGAATCAGCCTTTTCTGACAGGAACTTCATCAAGAACCAACACAGAAGACGCCTCCCTGATGCACATCTGCCAGACTCACTCAGAGCTGCACTGTCAAGTTCCCCACCAGAGGACAACACACTGGTAACCGCAGCAACGCCAGGCTTCCCCCCAACGGACAAAGAAACGGACACCAGATTTGGTGTCTCCTTCAGAATTTGTTAAATGTGTCTGTAAAATGGAACAATTGTTTAGGTTAAAATGTTCATGTGAAAAAATCTGAAGTTCAAAACGTATTCAGATTTATTTTAAAATCTGAAAGTTTATTTTTGTATTTTACGTGATTTATTATTTGTACAAACGTGGTGCAAAGTAATTCATGATTTGTTAAAAAATGTCAGTGGCTGGTAAAAATGGGACATTGTGATTTCCTAGGACTGTTGGAGAAGTGATCATTTTAAAATGGTTTGAACATTTATTTCAATTTGAAAAACACTTGCACTAAGACAAAATATAGAAATAAAGTGTTGCATATTGATATTCATCTGTTCCCGATCTTGTTAAATCATTGTTGATATTGATTGTGAGAAATCATTAACATGATCAGTGTCTTTGCAGAGATGAATATCATTAACTATTAATAATGACATTTAGTTAAAGGTAAATTGAGCAAATTGGCTATTTCAGAAGTGTGTATCAAACTGGTAGCCCTTCACATGATTCAGGACCCAGGAAGTAGCTCTCCGTCTCAGAAAGGTTGGTGACCCCTGTGCTACAGAGTCAAGTTTAGAGGAGAAATATGCTATTGGCTTCATTTGAGCTCCACTGTTGAGCTCAGACTGAGGTCATCAAATGTCCTGTGCCATCAACCATCTGAACCAAAGGTTTGCTGTAATCTGGCAAAGCTAAAGCTGTGCTCCACACCAAGGCTTGCTTCATGTCACAGAAGGCCGTTTCTGCATTTTCAGTCCAATTTAGTGGAGAAGTCATTTTTAAGTTATCATACATCAGTCTTTGCAACGGTGCTGTAATTTCAGCATAATTTGGCCCCCAGGTGCAACAATAATTAGTCCTAAAAAGGACATCATTTGCTTTGTAGTCTGGTTTCGGAGCTTGCAGAATAGCTGTTTTATGGCCCTCTATGATAGTGGGATGGACACCGTCTCTCCTAATCAGACCAGGTTTTCCCCAAAAAGTGCTCCAACTGTCTACAAAGGCCACCTGGTTTTCGGGGCACCACCGTGACAGCCAGCGACGGAGCGACGACATGCGGCTAAACATCTCCTCGCTGGCCAGATTGGGGAGGGGACCAGAGAATGCTCCGGAGTCCCACATTGTTTTAGCGTAGTTGCACACCGACTCCAAGTTACCGTATTTTCCGGACTATAAGCCGCTACTTTTTTCCTAAACTTTAAACACTGCGGCTTATTCTATGGTGCGGCTTATTTATGGATTTTTCTTCCACCGCTAGGGGCGCTCTAATCGGAACTAGAATCAAAACTAAGAAAAATCAACGCAAAGAAGAAAACGCTACTTTTTCTTTAGCAGATAGAACACGGACGACAAATTACCAACTGTTAATTGTTTTCAAATCCTCGCCCCTTCATCATGGAACCCACACGAAGAAGTTCGTATGATGCAGGTTTTAAGTTGAAGGCCATTGATCTAGCTAGCCAGGAAGGAAACCGCGCTGCTGCACGCAAGCTTAGCGTTAATGAATGTATGGTGAGACGTTGGAGGCAGCAGCGGGAGGAGCTAATGCAGGGGTGGGCAAACATTTTGATTCGTGGGCCACAATGGGTTCTAACATTTGACAAAGGGGCCGGACCAGGAGCAGATGGATGGATGGAGTGCTTTGGTAACCTCACCTCATTGGAGAAAAAATACACATCTTGGGATATGGAGAAAACATGTGCTTTAATTTCAAATGAAAATGAAGAGAAGCATTACAACAAAATATCTGACTTTGGAATGAGTCTTAAAACATTTAAAATCAAATGAATAAAATGTGCCTTTTTAAAAAAAATTAATAACCATTTCTATTTTAAAGCACTGAAAGTTCTGTTATCCTTCAGGATATCACCATCACTCTCCTCCTGACTGTCTTTTTTCTAGTGGGAAAACACCAGAATTGCAGTGAAAATTTAACATTAACAAGGTTTATTCATTTAATTTTTCAAGTTTGGCGGGCCGGATTAAAACGTTTAACGGGCCGCGTGTGGCCCCCGGGCCTTAGTTTGCCCATGCCTGCCCTAATCCGTTCCAAGCCCCCCAAAATTCGGACATAATATGTTTTAGAAATCATAAAAATGCATCAAAACATGTAACAAATACATGTTACAATTAGATTTTTGGATGGTGGGAGCAGGAGGGTTGGGCAGGAATTTGAGGCTGTGGAGGCGTCTGTACTTTCTGAATCAGACAGAATAGAGAACTGTCAAAGTTGTAGGAAACAAGAATCCAAAATTTTAATGGAGTTGGAGCAGAATACGTATGTCACCTTGGATGGAGGAGAGAGTGTTGGGGAAAACGGGTCATCACTCGGCCACATGGGGGGGGTGACAGGAGTCTGTTTATGATGAAATGGATTCTTAACATTCATGGAATGGGCGTGTGAAGAGCCGCCGTCCTGGACCGCTTGTCTGGAATGGCAAGACGAGCATAAATCTGGAAAAGGAGAAAAGTGTGTTGGTTTTTTTAAACAAGGATTTTAGTTTTAAAAGATAAAACATGTCCTCGTGTTTTGGGTGTTTCTCAAATAGGCTTCAACGTAATAGAGTAGCCCAAGGCCAGAGGACGGTGTGTGGATTGTTGCGGTTGACCTTTTGTACATGAGCAATAGCGGTGGGGGACGGGGGGTTAGGGTTAGAGGGGTTAGGGGGGTCTGAGAAGACAATCACAGAACAGAATTAGCACTCATCCAAGTAAATATGTAAAAGTCTGTCAGCTCCATAGGTGTGGCAGCTGGATGACTCTGAAAAGACGTAAAAGAGACTAAATTCAAATTTGACAGCGTGACTCATCCATATTGGGGGGAAAAAAATAGTGGTTTCAGCACAGGGACCACCGTGGGGGGGGGGGGTCGACTGTTGGCAAGATCAGGGAGGGGAGCACTCTGAGAAGACATAAAACCCTTCATGTTTTATACAAAGTGTGACCTTTGTCAATTTCTGAGTTAGTGGCGCACTTGATCTCAGTGGCGGTGGTTCCAGGTGTGGAGCCAAGTCCAAAGCTGAGACCCTGAAGTCCCTCTGGCATTGGCACAAACCCGTCTCCGACAAAAAGAATAAACAATAAGAATAAACAGTCACATGGTTGCTTTATAGGCATTGTTAAATACGTAAGTTTCAGTGCTGCAGGTGGAGCTTATATACTTTATATATAAGGACTTTATATTGTTACAGGCAGCTGTTCTTGTACCATGTGATTACACTGTCCAATGTTCCAGGTTTTTCACTGAGGAATTTATAATTGCACAAATGAATAATGGGATCGCTCATGTGACTTTAATTTTAGCAAGCAGTGAAGATGTAAAAAATGGTTATAGACACAGTTCTGAAATAAATGTTTACCTGCTGTTCTTTTATGCTTGGTGATCTGTTAACCAACTGGGTTACTCTGTAGTAGCAAGACTGCACGATACTGAGTGGATAATACGTAAAGAAAATATGGCAACAAAGTGACATTCAGTATTATTGAATGGATTTGAAGTCCTGTGATTGCAACTCTAAGTTGAATTTAAACAATTTATTTAGTTATAGATGTATAACAATAACGGTGCAAATGTGTTGAGTTTAGGAACAATTTGCTGAAATATAAGTAGATATAATTTATTTTATTGAGTGGATCTCAATTATTTCTGTCAAGATATTTAATACTTTTCTTTCAATTTTTGCTGAGATAACTGATGAATATAAATCAGTTTCAGCTAAATAATCAGTTAATCATCTTTCCCCAAATATTTAGTAAATCTTAATTACTTTTATTCAGATAATTAGTAAACATAAATCAATTTTCCTTTTGAAAGTGATTTGTATTTGCTTAATATTTCCTGGGTATATAACTCATCTTTTTGGCTACTATTAATAAATCCAACACATTTTAACTATTGCATTCATTAACCTGCACTTGTTTTAGTTTAAATGTAGATAATTTATTCAATACTTTTTACTAAAAGTTGCAGTTATTAAAATCTACTCAATTATATTACGTGTCACTTTGTTGCCATAATTTTTTTTAAGTAATCATTGATCACAATTTTTCTGTGAAAAAGAAAATAGTAAATCAGAGGAGGTGTGGCCCCTGGTAGAATTCACACATCAGGACCCTCAAGCAGAAAGTGCCAAGACTGGAAAGGAAGTGTGTTAGATCCATTATATTAAAGTTATCTCTTACTTGCTTTTACCTTGTTATATTCCTTATTCTTGTTATATTGTCTCTCATTACTTAATGTTTCTTATTATTTGCTAATGCTTAATGTTCATGATGCTTGATATGTCAGCTGGAACTTCTCTGGTCAAGGGCGACAGAAATGCAGCTGCTGTGGAGAAGTGACATTGACTGGAGATAGAGCTGCAGGGCCTGACAATGACCCAGGAGCTGGGTTAGGGTCAGGGCCTGACCCAGGAGGTGGGTTAGGGTCAGGGCCTGACAATGACCCAGGAGCTGGGTTAGGGTCAGGGCCTGACAATGACCCAGGAGCTGGGTTAGGGCCTGACAATGACCCAGGAGCTGGGTTAGGGTCAGGGCCTGACCCAGGAGGTGTTCTTTAATCTGTCTGATATGGAAGAATGTGCTGTGTGCGAGCTAAGCTAATCAAATCAGTGGAGACCTACGTATAATCTCACCATTATGACTCACAGTCTTTTGCTTTGTTTGGGACCTGCTATCTTGTGTTTTCCCCTCCCTTAGACACATTTGACTTCTGTAACTAGGAACCTCCTAATTCCAATAAAAGAAGGATGGGGGGAGGTGTGCCTCAGAACGTGTTGGAGATCTGGAACTGAGCACATCTCTCCGTTCTCCTTGCAAGTAAAATTCAAAACTGTTGTCTTCGCCTAATTTGTTTTTCTCGTGTTTCAGGTCGTTTGAACCTAACTCTAACCTGTCTCCAAAGTTCACCCACTGTCTCACGTAACTCCTGCAGTTCTTCATCCTTGTCCACATCTAACTAACCACTGTTAATAGTCAAAACTGGCAATTGATATGGGGGTGGGGAAGAGGTAGTAGGTAATGATGGGTAAAAAGTGGTGTTAAGTGTCAGTGTCTGGTTTGGATCTTCTAATGGAGGCTTCTCTACATTAGGCACTCGTGTGAACCCCCTAGATCTGCAATAGTGCACCGCTGCACATGTCACAGCCACAACATGTATCCTTCGACGCTTATCTTCTAACTCCTTACCCTGTTTTTGCCATGATTTTCCTGCTATAAACCCTAATTTTGGATTATCAAGATGATCCTGTAATATGGTGTGAATTTCTGACTCCCACTTACACAATGCTTCAGCTAAATTAACCTTCACCTCTGGAGAGGGAAGTATCTTCTGCTTCTGAGCTTCCTTCCACAACTTTTTTATTGCATCCAATTCTCTTTCCCTGTCCTGTTCTTTCATGCCACTCACCACCTGATCAAGAGTCCACTTCCACTGTTCTTCCACAGACCGAGGATAGGGAGAACATTCTCCCTGATCCCAACACACTTTACCACACTCCAGTTCCATCTTTAACTATGCTCCCAAGTGAGATTGAATGTGAATGACTCCAACGGTCAACTCAATGCCTCAGTGAAACAAGCTTCTAGATCAAACGTCTTTGATCCGGTTCCACTCTGGGGGTTAATTCCCAAGGACAAAGAGCCTTTTAATTCACGTTCACTCTGGCACTTTTCCAACCCACACAAAAACACAAATCTCGAGCGTCGGGAGTGTCCGTCCCGTCAACTGCGCTCCGAGTCCCAACCCAAATCTTTTTCATATACAGTGCTGTTGGACCAGATCTACAGCGTATGTAAAGTGTGTGTGGGTCAAAATACCTTCCAAGTTTGTGAGACCACATTTCTCAATAGCACTCAACTCTTGTCAGGAGTTGGGACAAAGCGACCCACTCCTGACAGCTTGTGGGCGATGCTGCAGCGACCCTGCAATCCCTACACTCTCTGGTGAAACCAAATCAAAGGTTTTAGACACTGCTGGATGCTGGAAGGGTGGCTATAGTCTGGACGCATCGTTCCCCTGACTGCACATTTCTCCAACAATGATTGGCAGCTGGTGTCACTTGTTCTCCAGATGAGAGAAGGAAAGAGAGCCCCCCCACAGTGTGTTTGATTGCCCCACTGCAAGCTCAGTGCTGCCAGAAAACATTGCAGGAGCATCAATTCCCCTCAGGGCATCAACAAGGACCTCAGGAAAAGGTGCAGCTGCCACCTACTAGAGACAAGCACACTGAGCTGAGATTCAAAGCCCTCTCCTCCCAAGAGAAGAGCTTGTTTGTTGGAGGCTCTTCTGGGCGATACCTGGTGCCACAGCTCCAGCTCAGCCCGTCTCTGGAGCTGAGGTGGCGCTTAGCAAGTTTCATGGTTCTCCACCACTTCCTCTCGCTGAGGACCTTCTCAGCTGGTGGTTTCTGCTCCACCTTCCAAGTTGAGCAGGTGATACTTCTGCATTCCTGCCACCAGTGTCTCTGCAGAAAGAGTCTTCTCTACTGTTTTATATTAGATTGTAGAAAATTAGGATTTTTGGTTGATGTCTTAGATGTTGTTGACTAAGAGCAGGTTTTTCTTTAATAACATAGAGAGATTCGATGAGAAGAGCAAATGTATTATTTTATGAGCTCCTTCCACTACTATTATATACACATACTTCCATATTGTCTTAGATTGCAAGCTGCATTTATTGCATCGTTCATAGAAAGTCATATTTGTGAGGAGAAAAACTCCAATAAGGTCATTTTCTTTAATGACCATTACAACAGAAGGAGGCGATGAACAAACAGATTTATATAAAAATGTGTGAAAACTTATGGATGGAAACCTTTTTAAAATGGTTGCATTGTGTAGAATCGGTGCAGAATCAACTTGTTGACTTCTGATTTGGACTCCAATGGAAGTGAGGTGCAACAATTGTGGATGCTGAAAGCTTCAGATCTTCATGAAGGTTTCTGTGGTTGGACTGACCTGCTGCCCCTTTAAGAGGGAGGCAGGTTTGGGCTTCTGGCTGGAATGAAGCCACCTAAGATGAGAATGACTGCAGGCTTTCGGCACCAAGGTTTAACAGGGTGCTCACTTCACACTTGGGCTTTTCTCTTTTTTGGGATGGCTTTTCTCAGGAGAGAAGGGGCATGGCACACTGCAGCAGCTTTCTTTTTGGGGTTTGCTAGTTTTCCTTCTGATCTTTAAAAGACAGGAAGAACCATTTTTGATTGGTCTGAATGTTTGGGCGGTTTTGTGGCCAGCCTAAAATAAAACAAGACAAATCTACAACTGATACTTCCTTTCTAGTCATTGATGACCATCCTCACATGGGACAGATTTCCACAACCAATTTAATACTGCAAATCTGTCCTGTGTGGTCTTTTTTCTGAGAACTGTAACACTACGTTTATAACAAAGATCAAACATGTAAACAGTTATTGTCTAACTAGTTACACCTGGGAAAGTACTGGATCATCTCTGACTGACCTGAGAGTCTCCAGCTCACAGAGAGGATCCTGGAGAGCACCACAGAGCAGCTTCACTGCTGAATCCTCCAGCTGGTTCTGACTCAGGTCCAGAACCCTCAGATGGGAGGGATTGGACCTCAGCGCCGAGGCCAGAGAGCCACAGCTGATCTCTGATAAACTGCAGCACCACAGCCTGGAAAAGGAATAAATGGGGCAAATAAAAACACATTTCTAAATCTGAAAATGAAGAGAAAAGCAGAAAATGTAAAGAAATTTAGAAAAGACCAACAGAGGCCTCCTGACCTGAGCGTCTCCAGTCTGCAGTTTGGATGCATCATTGCAGAAGACAGTAACTTTACTCCAGCATCTGTCAGGCTTTTGTTCCAGCTTAAGCTCAGCTCCCGTAGATGAGAAGGGTTTGACGTCATTGCTGAGGCCACAACTTCCCAATGACTCGTTGAAAGAAAACGACCAGGCAGTCTGTTGTGCATGAAACAAAAATAGTGAGTCAAACTTTGGGATTTCTCATCAACTTATCTGAGAATCTACCTCAACACAAATGTAGCTCATTTCCTGGAAAAGCTAAATTCAACACCGTAGAGCAACAGTTTGAACGACCATCAGATCTGAAATGCAACTGAATTATCCTTAACATTTGTCTTATTTTAGAACAGCTCATAATTACTCAATATTTAAAATGATTGTAGCAAATGGTTTAAAGAAACGTGCATCTTTTTATCTGTCTATCGGCTCTTTGGATATTTTGCATTTCATCCAATTTGTACGATGGTGCGTCAAGTCTTAATTCAGCGATCCGATCGATGACATCAGAGTCTCTGGTTGCATCGATTGCCCTCAGCTTCTGTTATATCTGCCTGTTTCCCTTCAAATCATTTTCACTGCACCTTTTGTTGCTAGTGATGAAGTTGCCACCTAACGGGTGTGGAAAGGCTCAAACAACTTTGTGGGTCACATAAAGGCTCCAAACGGAACCGCCACAAAGACCTAAAACACCCATTTAAACCAACGAGGCGGCTGTTTTTACGTTGAACAAGTGAAGCAAAATAGTCACGTGTCATTAGTTAAAATGTGTTTTTCTGTCGTTTGAATACGATGTATACAAACAAACAAAAGTTATTTAATGACATGACAGTAATTTCATGATAGTCAGTTAACTTGTGGCTCCTATTATTCCTGCCGTATGTTGGTTTGTCTGGATTGACCTTTGAACTTATATCCAGCCAGTGTTGAACATTTCTGGATGAATTGTTGTTGTTTTTAATTTATGGACGCTGCAATGGAGATAAAGAATTGAAGGAATGACCACTGGAGGGGGTATTGCTACCTGACATGATCCACTCGCTTGATTTAAACGCCGATGTCCGGCCCCAAAAATCTTTACTTACTCGGCCTTCCTGCAGTTCCTCACAGCTGGAATCAGGCGACGTCGTCCCTCCTTGAGGTGTTGTACTGCCGCAGGTTCAGCTCATCCAGAACCTCCTCTGACATCTGCAGCAGGTAGGCCAGAGCTGAACAGTGGATCTCTGACAGTCTCCTCTTTGATTTCTTCTCTGACTTCAGGAACTCTTGGATCTCCTGATGGACTGACTGATCCTTCATCTCCATCAGACAGTGGAAGATGTTGATGCTTCTGTCTGGGGAGACTTTATAACTGTTCATCTCCTTCAGGTTGTTGAGGACCTTCTGGATGGTTTCTGGGTGGCTGTTCCTCTGATCCAACAGTCCACCCAAGATCCTCTGATTGGACTCCAGAGAGAGACCATGAAGGAAGCGAACAAACAAGTCCAGGTGGCCATTTTCACTTTTGAGAGATTTCATTAGTGCTCTCCTGAGGAAGTCATCAAGAGATGTGACTGGTTCAGAATATTTTAGGAACTGATTTATAACCGCTCTGTCTTTCCTGGTGTAACGGTGGAACATGTAGACGGCAGCCAGAAACTCCTGAACGCTCAGATGAACAAAGCAGTAGACTGATTTCTGGAAGATCACACTCTCTCTCTTGAAGATCTCTGTACAAACTCCTGAGTACACCGACACCTCGGAGACGTCCAGTCCACATTGCTCCAGGTCTTCTGAGTAGAACATGATGTTTCCTTTCTCCAGATGTTCAAACGCCAGCCGACCCAACTTCAGAAGGAGTTCTTTATCAGCCTCAGTCAGTTCCTCTGGTCTCTGCTTTCCTCCATACTTCTGCTTCTTCCTCTTCATCTGAACCCTCAGGAAGTGTGAGTAGAGGTCAGTCAGGGTTTTGGGCAGCTCTCCTCTCTGGTCTCTGGTCATCATGTCCTCCAGAACTATAGCAGTGATCCAGCAGAAAACTGGGATCAGACACATGATGTGGAGGCTCCTGGAGGCCTTGATGTGTGAGATGATTCTCTTGGACAGATCTTCATCACTGAACCTCCTCCTGAAGTACTCCTCCTTCTGGGAGTCAGTGAAGCCTCGTACTTCTGTGATCCTGTCAACACACGAGGGAGGAATCTGATGGGCTGCTGCAGGTCTGGAGGTGATCCAGATGAGAGCTGAGGGAAGCAGGTTCCCCTGGATGAGGTTCACCAGGAGCACGCCAACGGACGATACTTGTGTGACATCAGAGATGACCTGATGCTTGTTGAAACCCAGTGAAAATCTGCTTTCATCCAGGCCATCAAAGATGAACAGAAGTTTCCAGACAGTCAGATCTTCTGCTCTGATCTTCTGTAATGTTGGATGGAAAACATGAAGCAGTGAGAGAAGACTGTGCTGCTCATCTCTGATCAAGTTCAGCTCCCTGCATGAGAGCGGAAGCACCAGACTGATGTCTTGGTTCTCCAAACCTTCTGCCCAGTCCAGACTGAACTTCTGCACTGAGAAGGTTTTTCCAACGCCGGCGACACCGTTGGTCAGAACCACTCTGATGTGTCTCTGTTGCTCAGATAAGACTTTGAAGATGTCCTGGCACTTGATTGGAGTGTCCTGGATGTTCTTCTTGGAGGTTCTCTCAAGCTGTCTCACCTCATGTTGTGTGTCCACCTCCTCACTTTGTCCCTCAGTGATGTAGAGCTCAGTGTAGATCTTGTTCAGCAGGGTTCCACTTCCTGCTTCATGAGTTCCTTCAGTCACATGTTCACATCTTCTCTTCAGACTCATCTTATGACCTTCTATCACCTCCTGCAGATCACTTCCTGAACATAAGTAAACCAATGATTTCCATCTATAATAAATCATCAACACAACTACAAATTCATGACATCACAAATTAAATCTCATATTGAACAGTTTTACTTTGTTTGGGCTTCATTTCAGCATCTCCAGATCTGCTTCCAGATTGTGAACAAGAGGACTCTCCTGGTGGAGCTGCCTGGTCCCAGTTTGATAGGATGTGCTCCCCCCTCTCACTATGAAACACATCTCTATTAGTCCTTTGATTTATAGGATGAAAGAACCTGATCAAGACTCAATATTGTTCCAGCATTTATGTCTGAATTCATCTTTCAGTTTAAACATGATTCTTGTTTCTAATCAACAATATTCACATTAAGTCTGTAACTATATGACTGTCTGAGGTTTAAGTGTTAAACATCTCCAATAATAAACTCACAACCTGCTGCTGTTAATGTGACTAACAGCTGCCACACAAACACATCATCACGCTTTAGTTTTCTTACATTTCCTCTGAACTTCTGAAGGTTACTATAACACCTTTGGACTGGTCACTCTTCAGGGACACCCAGCTGGGCACTGTGGACTCTGCTCTGTCCTCGTCCATCCTGAGGAAACATCAGAAATAGTGATGAGACTGTGATGAAGGTAAATAATCTGTAGAGGTTGTAGTTCAATAATCCCAATTCACTGCATTTTTATCAAACAGGAACATTTCTAATCCATTCTGGATAACAACTGAATCAATAAATCAATGATGTCTCTGTATCATTTTCATGTTTTCAGAGTTTAAGCTGCTTTTTTTAACTGTTCCCTGCAGTGAGAAAAGAACTGGCACCTTTTCCAGCCCCTCATCCTGCAGCACTGAATGTGCTCTAAAGTTCTTTCCAGAGCAAACGTCTCTGCACTTGCAGCAACATGTTGTAGTCATGGATCCGTGAGGAGAACCGGATACAGGAAACGCCCCCACTTTGATCCCAAAACCCAACTGGTGGCCAACGGTGGTCCGGCAACGACGGGGACGCTGGTCCATCGGGCCGACAACACTGGTTTTCCACAGGCCAACATGGTGAAAGGACTGTCTTCAGCTCAGCCACTAAATTATCTGGTGCTACATAAACATACTAGTCAGGACTTTTTAACTTCCCTCCTTTGTTCCCCTCTTCAATTATTTCACAGTGGTTCCACAACATAGAACAATAAACCACTGTGAGAAAACGTGCAACAGAACCCAAAATCCTGTTGGTGTCCTGTGATCCTGTGTGGATTTAGTGATTTAGTTTATTGTCTTAAATTGGTCCGGCTGAGAGATGCTACTTGCCAACGATTAGATGTTGTTTGACAGGTAATACCAAAATATCCAGCTGTGACCTGGACTGTTGAACAGCTCTAATAACTCTAAGAGCTTTTCACCTGTCACAAAAAAGTTTTTAAAATGTTGTTAATACCTGTTAAGACTCTCTACAAGGTTAACAGCATAATACTCACCTTACACTCACCTTGTCGCTCTTCCTGCTTCGTCTGAACAGAATACTTTCACTTTAACTTTTAAAACCTAATCAACAGCTTCATGGTATATATATTACTACCATTAAAGCGTTCTGGGAGGGTTTAAAGTTCTTTTAGGATCAGTAGCAAAGAGCAGAAAATATAAACTAAACTTCACTTAAAAAGACTATTCAACTATAACTAAAGCCAGACTATAAGAAAGTTAAATAAGACCCATTCATTTATAATGTATAATGATGTTTTGTGATAAAACTAAATATGAAGTCTAGTTGAATCAAATCTTGATTTTATCTCCAAACACAAAATGTCAATTCTTTTCAATTCAATACTCTTCGTTTCCACTCACCTTGTCGGTCTTCAGTCTTCCTGCTTAGTCTGAAAGGAATACTTTGAAAAACTGGTTTGTTGGGTTCCCAGTTTCTGGGACCGTTGTTGCTGGTGTCTACCTGCAGGGGGCGTGGAGGAGCCGCTCATCAGCCACAGTGGCCCCGCAGACACACGCACCTGCGGTCTCTCTTCAATCTCCCGTTAGATTTAAGGACAGAACTCCCGAGTGTTTTCGTCCTCATCGCAAACCCTGACTTCTGTGGCTTGACTACTTTTGAGAGTTTTCCTTGTTTTGGACTCTCTCGAGGTCTCTCCGCCTCTGTGAACGCGGACCGAACTGTTCTTGTTCACTTTAAAATAAAGACGCTTCTCGGACACCATTCTCCGCCATTATTCAACCAAGCTAAATAAATAAGATTTATGATGCCTCACAGATTTGAAAGACTTGTAAAAGCAGCAGCATTTCTGCAGCCTGGAGTCCAGGAGGAGCAGCAGAGGTCAGAATGTGTCGGAGCGCGTTTAACTATTGTCTGTAGTTCCACGCCTGTCCACCGGGTGGCGGTAAAGCACCACATGATATTTCTCCTTTTGGAACTTCTTCAGCTGCGTTGAGCTTTAAATCTTCACCTGTCGCTCCCTTTAAGCTCTAAACTTGCGGTTCGATGTGTAGTTTGTTGGTTTGAATATTTTTGATGAATTCTGATGACGATGAGTGAAACTGTCAATGACCAATAGAAAGTTCGTCCATTTTTCTACTGCGTCACACATTTTCATTATTTATTGTCATTTTGGGTCGTCTAAACTGGACCAGTTCTGTGATGTTTTGCTTTTTCTGTGGACAGATGTTCCAGGCAGGTTCCATCATCGGACACAGATGGAGACGGGTCACGTGACAACAGTCAGCCTTTAGTTCTTTATTACAGGAGGATCTAAAAAATACTAAAAAGTTGCAGAAGGAAAAGCATGGAACATGTTAATAACCGGACACAAAAACACTCCGGTTTATTGTCTGACGGCATCAGTGTCTCTGGTTGCATCTGTCTGAGGAGCATTGTGAAACCAGGAGCAGTGTAAATGAGGGGGGGGGCAGTGGGGGGGGGGGGGGGGGGGGGGGCAGTGAGTGGATGCTGCATTCATCAAACACACAATAGTCAGAAGAGAAGAAGGGAAGAACAGAAGCCCGTGTTCCTCAGTGTTGGTGTGGAGACGCCTGTTTGGAGGAGCAGGAAGCAGGCTGGACTCTTCCAGCTGGCTTTAATGCCACTTCTCTTCTGAGAACCTCCCAGCAGCTTTCTCTCCACCATCTTTTTACGCTGAAGCTTTTTGATCATTTCAGGTCAGATGTTCTTGGACTGAGGTTAAACATGTTTGTTCTTGTGCTCGGAGCGAACCGACGATCCTCTAAAGTCAGGCATCCTAAAGGTGGATGTTTTCTGAGGCCTGGAGGCTTTAAAGTGGCGCTTTTACCCACTTGTCCTCGTTCTGCTGGAAACTTGATCCAAAAACCTTTTCTGGAGCTTCATGTTCTGCTTTTTTGAAGGAATGAAATGGTTTCATCAGCGCGCGGCGGGCTGAGCAGGCTTCATAAATCTGAAGCTCTGAGATCCTTTAAAGATCTCCTGGAATCAGCAGATGGGGGTTTGATCCAAAACTGTAAGAATCAGTCAAGCTATCAAATTGACTCAGTCCAAGCGTGAACCAGTCCATCCAGAGCTGATTATGGCTCAGCCAGGAGGAAAGCACGGCCTGGGGGGGTTCATATGGAGCAGGCACACTCTGGCTCTATTGCTACTGAAAACAGCCCTTCAGCACAGCAGCTGGAATACAGTTCTGGAGAACACCTGTTCCCAACAGAACCTGTTTAAAACGGGACCAGTAAAGATGCCCGGCGTGACCACGACCACGGGGAGAGAGGGGGGGGGCAGAGACAGGCGGTAACGCCGCTGCCCACCGATTCACCTGGAAACAACAAAAACCCCAGCAGCTTGGACCCAATATGGCAGCGTGTTCCTCAGAAACGCTCCTCAAACTCTCCCCACAGCTTCATTGCTAAACAGGATTTGGGTTTTTTTGTCCGTGCTAAATGGAAAGTGTTTGTCCTTGGTGGTCCAACAGGACCACGACTTGGATGGATGGATGATTTGATGTTATTGAGAATAAAAACAGCTGAAAATGGAAGCGGAGATGTTTCAGAGCACCAGAGTTCAGAAAGAGTTTCTAATCAAACACCGCCTGTTCAGAATGATGAATGGATGAATTTTTATCTAATTTAGACTAATTTAGACTAATTTTAACATCCTTTATGCCAGTTCCATAGAGCGTGCACGCACACACACACTAGCAAAGATGATATCCAAACAACAAATAAATGGGAGTCAAAAGAAATCATTAAAGCTCATATGTCAGAGTCAAGGTCGAGGGTTTTCTATGGCCCCGGGATGATATTGATTTATTATTAGAACGGCCCACAGGCCGCAGATGTTTTACACAGGCCAATACTACATTTCCCACAATGCAACGGTGACCGTCTGAGCGGGAGGTGGCTTCATTTCATTATTTATCAGTAGTCATTAGCATAACAGCAAAAGTTAACTTTCAGATTCCCATAAAATGGCAAAAGGGAAGTGGACACTGAGAACCGGGGGTTCAAACAAGGTGGGAGTGGGAGCACATGTTCACGGAGGCAGCTGGGAAACCTGGGTGTCTTCTGAGTGGGAGAAAGGGTGGCGGTAATGAAAGAATATCATCTGAGACGGCATCATGAAGCTAAACACGCGGACAAAGACAAGAATATGGACATGGAACAAAAGCTACAGAAGGTTGAGGAATTAAAACCAGGCCTCAAATCTGGACAGGCTCTGTTCAGAAAAGCCAAATCTCAAAGCGAGGCTGCTGTCAAGGCCAGTTTGATTCTGGCAGAAGAGATCGCTCAATCAGCCCGGCCATTTCCAGAGGGGGATTTCATCAAACACTGCATGCTTAAAGTTTGTGAGCAAGTTTGCCCAGACAAAAGGCAACTCTTTTGAAACGGGAGCCTGAGCAGAAACACCATTGTTGTCCCTCAATCTAAAAGAGCAGCTGGAGAAAAAGGGGAAAGATTTCATGGCATCTTCCCTGGCTGTGGATGAGAGCAGCGACATTAGAGGGGACTCCAGCCTCAACGTGACAGAGGAGTTCCTGGCGTTACGTCCTGTGCACGCACAACCACAGGACAGGATTTGTATGAAGAGGTGTCAAGATGTGGAAATGAGATGGAGCTGCCTCGGGAAAAACTGGTGGGTTGGACAACAGACGGAGCAGCTGCCATGTGTGACACAGGAGTGGACTGGTGGCCAAGATACGGGAGAAGATGCAGGAGGAAACGTTACGCTGAACTGGCAGCTCATCATTGCATCATACACCTGGAATCGTTGTGTGCTGAAGCCCCCCCCCCCCCCCCCCCCCCCCCACACCCCCCACCCCTTACCCCTCCCCCCCTACCTATCTGCCCTTCTACCCTGTCCTCCTCTCCTTTCTGATATGGATCATGTTAGCAAGTGGGAGGGGGACTGGGGACTAACATGCGTCGGCCGGTGCCTTGGTGCTCTCGCCTCATCTCTCATACAAAGCTACACTGACGGTGGTCTGTGTAGTGAGAGACTGGGAGTACAGCTCTCATTCCCCTAACCCTAACCCCCCCCCCCAACATGTTTTTAAAGGTCTGCTGAAGTCACCGTTATCAAGATTTCACAGAATCTGCATTCACCAGGGAGACTTCATGGAGGCCACCACAGGACATTTTTCTGGGCCCTCTCCACTAGAGGAGACTCATGCTCCTTCTGGAGAAAGGCCCTTAAGGAGCTCCTTGAGACCGGGACTATCTGTTTCTCCTCCATGATTCCCCTGGTGACCACATACTTCCGTCCAGCGACATTATTAAAGGGTCTAAAAGCCTTGAGCATCCACTCCAGCTTCTCTGACTGTCGAATCATTGCGGCCTACAGAAAAATATCAAATGTTACAAGACCTGCTGGTCAAGCCTCTCTGTGCTGCAAGGCCCAGAAGCTGCAGGGATTTCTACAGACAGAGTGGATACGGAGCCAGGTCAATAAGGTTTTTGAGGGAGAAACTACGGGGTGGCCCACATTAGTAATGGTGTGTATTTGATCACCTGCGGTGCATCTGGCCTCCAGTATGTGTGAGAAACTAAAATACTCTACAGCTGCCTGTCACTCAGCACCAGTGCAATATTGTAGGACAAAAGGAGACCCACACTCCTCTAGTCAACTCCTTTCTGAGACATAGGCGGCCATCACTGTAGGGGTCAGGCACGTGGCGGTGCACGACGGCCGGACCTTCTGTCACCCCGGTGCCCCCCGTGTTGCGGAGGTTCCATCCTCGGCCCTGCAGCTGAGTGCACAGCACCCCTCGGCCTCCACGCTGTGGTCTGGAGGCCGGCATCAACGACCTCAAATTCCAGCAGTCGGAGGTTCTGAAGCAGGACTTCATCTCCCTGGTGGACCGTCTGCTGGACACGGGGAAGCGCTCATTATCTCGGGCCCGCTTCCCCACCTCGCTACGGTGACGTCATCACCAGCCGCCCACTGTGGCTGAAGGGGTGCTGCTTGGGCAACAGTAGCCCCTTCGTTGACAAGTTTGCTGCCTTTTTAAATAGACCCCATCTTTTTAAACGGGACGGCCTCCACCCAAACCATGAGGGGTCCCGGCTTCTATCTGTGAACACTGACCTGACTGTCCGTTCCTGCACTACATCCACCTCCTGACTATTGGTTAAAGCACATGCACGCCACCACTCTGCCCCCCACTCACACTCACATCTACGCTCACCCCCCCACGCTGCACCATACATGCCCCTCCACCACTACTCCCATGTCTGCCATCAACATCTCAGGTCATTCACTCCATTGACACCATCATTTCATACGGACAGAATCCCAGGACTGTTCCCAGATGCAACAGTGCTTTTATTGTTCCCATGAAAAGACAGGATGAGCGCACGTTCAGCACGGACATAAAGATGCTGTGCTGAACGTGCGCTCTCTTCTAAACACATCTGTTATAGTAAACGACTTAATTTTAGACAGAAACCTCGATGGTATTCTCCTCACTGAGACATGGCACTGATGCAATGCTGTTCTCACAGAGGCTGGGGGGGGGGGGGGGGGGGGGGGGGCAGGAAAGGAGGTGGAACCGCTTCAATAACAAGGACCCAAATGTCTTCACGTGAGAGTCTCTTTTAATACGTTTCCATCATTTGAGCATCATGCCTTTGTTTTTAGCAGCCCTCCTATTTTAGGCATAACAGTTTACAGACCTCCCCAATACTCCACCTCTTTTATCAGCCAATTCTCGGAATTTTTATCAATCATTTATGCTAAATACAACAGGATTTTAATAACTGGTGATTTTAATCCCACATCAACAACGCCTCGGACCCAGTGTCCAGAGAATGTTTAAACCTCCTTCACAGTTTGGATTTTAAACAACATGTCACGCAGCCGACCCACAGCAGGGGGCGCCCTGGACCTGGTCATAACCTACGGCCTGTGTGTTACAGAAGTAGCCTGTGGTGTACAGTACAGTATAGTACTGACCTCACCTACCTGAAGCCCAGCTCCTCTTCTTCTCCTCCTCACCTACCTGAAGCCCAGCTCCTTCTTCTCTCTCCTCCCTCACCTACCTGAAGCCCAGCTCCTCTTCTTCTCCCCCCTCACCTACCTGAAGCCCAGCTCCTCTTCTTCTCCTCTCCTCACCTACCTGAAGCCCAGCTCCTTTCTTCTCCTCCTCCCTCACCTACCTGAAGACCAGCTCCTCTTCTTCTCCTCCCTCTCCTACCTGAAGCCCAGCTCCTCTTCTTCTCCTCCCTCACCTACCTGAAGCCCAGCTCCTCTTCTCCTCCCTCACCTGCCTGAAGCCCAGCTCCTCTTCTTCTCCTCCCTCACCTACCTGAAGCCCAGCTTCCCCCTGCTCAATGGCACCACCCGTCTCACCTATCTGCCCCCCCCCGTACACATGCTCCACCTGTCTCTCCCACCAGTCTCACCATCCTGTACACTGACTTCCCCTTTCTCCCCCACCTGTTCACCCTCACCTGTTCACCCTCACCTGTGCTCCCCCCACCGAGGCCATCGCCCGAACCTCCCACCACACTGATACCGGCCACCGCCGGTTCACCTGCTCCACCTTCTCCACGAACAACACCACGGCCCCGTTCATCACGGACCCATGTCCGATCGCCCCCCCACAGCCAGGGCCACCTCCCCACGGTGGACAGAGACCTGGCCCCCACCTTAACGCCAGTGGAGCAGGGGCGGGTAGTAGGTGGAGCAGGGGCAGGGAGAGTGGAGCAGGGGCAGGGAGAGTGGAGCAGGGGCGGGTAGAGTGGAGCAGGGGCGGGGAGAGTGGAGCAGGGGCAGGTGGAGTGGAGCAGGGGCAGGTGGAGTGGAGCAGGGGCAGGGAGAGTGGAGCAGGGGCAGGGAGAGTGGGGCAGGGAGAGTGGAGCAGAGGCAGGGAGAGTGGAGCAGGGGCAGGGAGAGTGGAGCAGGGGCAGGTGGAGTGGAGTGGAGCAGGGGCAGGTGGAGTGGAGCAGGCAGGGAAGAGTGGAGCAGGGGCAGGGAGAGTGGAGCAGGGGCAGGTGGAGTGGAGTGGAGCAGGGGCAGGTGGAGTGGAGCAGGGGCAGGGAGAGTGGGGCAGGAGAGTGGAGCGGGGCAGGGGCAGGGAGAGTGGAGCAGGGGCAGGTGGAGTGGAGTGGAGCAGGGGCAGGTGGAGTGGAGTGGAGCAGGGGCAGGTGGAGTGGAGTGGAGCAGGGGCAGGGGGGTGGAGTGGAGCAGGGGCAGGGGGAGTGGAGCAGGGGCAGGTGGAGTGGGGCAGGTGGAGTGGGGCAGGGAGAGTGGAGCAGGGGCAGGTGGAGTGGAGCAGGGGCAGGTGGAGTGGAGCAGGGGCAGGTGGAGTGGAGTGGAGCAGGGGCAGGTGGAGTGGAGTGTAGCAGGGGCAGGGGGAGTGTAGCAGGGGCAGGGGGAGTGGAGCAGGGGCAGGTGGAGTGGGGCAGGTGGAGGGGCAGGGAGGGAGAGTGGAGCAGGGGCAGGGAGAGTGGGGCAGGGGCAGGTGGAGTGGAGCAGGGCAGGGAGAGGGAGCAGGGGCAGGTGGAGTGGCAGGGGCAGGTGGAGTGGGGCAGGGAGAGTGAGCAGGGGCAGGTGGAGTGGAGCAGGGGCAGTTGGAGTGGAGCAGGGGCAGGGAGAGTGGAGCAGGGGAGGGAGAGTGGGGCAGGGAGGGAGTGGAGCAGGGGCAGGGAGAGTGGAGCAGGGGCAGGGAGAGTGGAGCAGGGGCAGGTGGAGTGGAGTGGAGCAGGGGCAGGTGGAGTGGAGCAGGGGCAGGGAGAGTGGAGCAGGGGCAGGTGGAGTGGAGTGGAGCAGGGGCAGGTGGAGTGGAGCAGGGCAGGGAGAGTGGGGCAGGGAGAGTGGAGCAGGTGGAGTGGAGTGGAGCAGGGGCAGGTGGAGTGGAGTGGAGCAGGGGCAGTGGAGTGGAGTGGAGCAGGGGGGCAGGGGAGTGGAGCAGGGGCAGGGGGAGTGGAGCAGGGGCAGGTGGAGTGGGGCAGGTAGGGGAGTGGGGCAGGGAGAGTGGAGCAGGGGCAGGGAGAGTGGAGCAGGGGCAGGTGGAGTGGAGCAGGGGCAGGTGTGGAGTGGAGTGGAGCAGGGGCAGGGAGTGGAGCAGGGGCAGGGGGAGTGGAGCAGGGGCAGGTGGAGTGGAGCAGGGGGCAGGTGGAGTGGGGCAGGTGGAGTGGGGCAGGGAGAGTGGAGCAGGGGCAGGGAGAGTGGAGCAGGGGCAGGTGGAGTGGAGCAGGGGCAGGTGGAGCGGAGCAGGGGCAGGGAGAGTGGCGCAGGGGCAGGGAGAGTGGAGCAGGGGCAGGGAGAGTGGAGCAGGGGCAGGTGGAGTGGAGCAGGGGCAGGGAGAGTGGAGCAGGGGCAGGGAGAGTGGAGCAGGGGCAGGGAGAGTGGCGCAGGGCCAGGGAGAGTGGCGCAGGGGCAGGGAGAGTGGCGCAGGGGCAGGGAGAGTGGAGCAGGGGGGTGAGGTGGAGTGGAGCAGGGGCAGGGAGAGTGGAGCAGGGGCAGGGAGAGTGGAGCAGGGGCAGGTGGAGTGGAGCAGGGGCAGGGAGAGTGGAGCAGGGGCAGGGAGAGTGGCGCAGGGGCAGGGAGAGTGGAGCAGGGGCAGGTGGAGTGGAGCAGGGGCAGGGAGAGTGGAGCAGGGGCAGGGAGAGTGGCGCAGGGCAGGGAGAGTGGAGCAGGGGCAGGTGGAGTGGAGCAGGGCAGGGAGAGTGGAGCAGGGGCAGGGAGAGTGGAGCAGGGGCAGGGAGAGTGGCGCAGGGGCAGGGAGAGTGGAGCAGGGGCAGGTGGAGTGGAGCAGGGGCAGGTAGAGTGGAGCAGGGGCAGGTGGAGTGGAGCAGGGGCAGGTGGAGTGGAGCAGGGGCAGGTGGAGTGGAGCAGGGGCAGGTGGAGTGGAGCAGGGGCAGGGAGAGTGGAGCAGAGAGCAGGGAGAGTGGAGCAGGGGCAGGTGGAGTGGAGCAGGGGCAGGTAGAGTGGAGCAGGGGCAGGTGGAGAGTGAGCAGGGGCAGGTGGAGTGGAGCAGGGGCAGGTGGAGTGGAGCAGCAGGTGGAGTGGAGCAGAGGCAGGTGGAGTGGAGGCAGGGGCAGGGGCAGGTGGAGTGGAGCAGGGGCAGGGGCAGGTGGAGTGGAGCGGGGCAGGTGGAGTGGAGCAGGGGCAGGGGCAGGGAGAGCGGAGCAGGGGCAGGTAGAGCGGAGCAGGGGCAGGTAGAGTGGAGCAGGGGCAGGGAGAGTGGAGCAGGGCAGGGAGAGTGGAGCAGGGGCAGGCGGAGGGGAGCAGGGGCAGGAGAGTGGAGCAGGGCAGGGGGAGTGGAGCAGGGGCAGGTGGAGTGGAGTGGAGCACGGGCAGGGAGAGTGGAGCACGGGCAGGGAGAGTGGAGCAGGGGCAGGGAGAGTGGAGCACGGGCAGGGAGAGTGGAGCAGGGGCAGGGAGAGTGGAGCACGGGCAGGGAGAGTGGAGCACGGGCAGGAGAGTGGAGCACGGGCAGGGAGAGTGGAGCAGGGGCAGGGAGAGTGGAGCAGGGGCAGGGAGGAGAGTGGAGCAGGGGCAGGTGGAGTGGAGCAGGGGCAGGGAGAGTGGAGCAGGGGCAGGTAGCGTGGAGCAGGGGCAGGGAGTGTTACGGGTGCAGTTTGGACCCAAATGCAGCACTCTGGACAGCTGGACCGTAGTAATGCCTTTTATTAACCCACGGGCAAACAGGAACTCAGGAAATAGTCCGTTCCTCCGGCTCTGGCCTGCACAAAGTCTATGGGTTGCAGGCTCGGGGAGTGGAGTGGGCGAGCAGCAGCGAAGTCTAAACCAGGTGAGCAGACAGGAACCAGAGACGCTGAGGCAGAAGTCGTAGTCAGGGGCAGAAAGCAGGTAGGTTGTCCAGGGAACAGGCAAGGCAGGCAGAACGAAGACAGGCAGGGTCGGTAACGCTGGAAAGTCTCGCATGAAAGCAGAAGAACAATCTGGCACTGAGGGAGTGTGAGGCTGGAGAATATATACACTGGTAGGTGAGCTGATTGATGAGTGAGGGCAGGTGTGTGATCAGTGACTGAGGGCAGGTGTGTGATCAGTGACTGAGGGCAGGTGTGTGATCAGAGGGTGCGGTGTGAGCAGGGCAGTGAAAGTACCGGGACAGGAGGGAACTGGGGGAATGGGGCTGTGACAATTAAACTATACCAACAAGTTAATACCAAGAAAACCAGCTTAACCAGCTCAAAGGGTTGAAAGACTCTCAAACGAGAACGCTCTCAGCTCGGGGGGGGGGAGAGAATAGCGGGTTTCCTTCCCTTCCTTCCCTTCATTTTCTTTCCTTTCCTTTCTTTTTCCTTTCCTTTCTTTTCCTTTCCTTTCCTTTCCTTCCTTTCCTTTCCTTTCCTGTCCTTCCTTTCCTTCCTCAATAGTCTCTTCAGTTCCAGTTTGTGTTCCGTTCTTCCACGCGGGTGTCAGTCAGAACAGAGAGGTGGATGCGTTGATCCAGGGGAGAAGGGTGCTGACCCAACTCCCCCCAGAAGGGTGCTGACCCAAACTCCCCCCGGAAGGGTGCTGACCCACACTCCCCCGGAAGGGTGCTGACCCAAACTCCCTCGGAAGGGTGCTGACCACACTCCCCCCGGAAGGGTGCTGACCCAAACTCCCCCCGGAAGGGTGCTGACCCAAACTCCCCTCAGAAGGGTGCTGACCCAAACTCCCCCCGGAAGGGTGCTGACCCACACTCCCCCCAGAAGGGTGCTGACCCAAACTCCCCCCGGAAGGGTGCGACCCACACTCCCCCCAGAGGGTGCTGACCCACACTCCCCCCAGAAGGGTGCTGACCCAAACTTGACAGTCCACCTGCTGCTCAGGAGGTTCGGTCGGTTGATGCTCCTGCTGGGCGTCAGTGGGTTTGAAGCGGCGCTCCTGACGCCTGGTCACGTGGTTCGGCATCAGCTGCCCTGTTTTCCTGACACCAATATTTACAATATTTACTACATTTTACTGGGAAACGTTGAGATGTTTTCATCCCGCGTACATGCGTGAATCTCCCCGATGCGGGATCAATAAAGTTTTATCTTATCTTATCTCACGTGCGCGCTTGATGAAGAAACCGTGTTGAACACGCACATTAACAAACGCAAACACAGACTTGAACGTGAACGTAAGAGCCAGAGGGCGGGTCTCGACCAGGCCTGACGCTGCAAATCAGATATTTTATCTCAACTTTATCTTCTATCCGATATGTTGGACCGATCAGTCACACACGATCTTGACCAGCAGGCGGCGCTGCTGCCTCAGACACGCCGGGCGGATCTTCCGAGGAATCCCGCTGGAAAAGTCGAATAATGTCATGAAGCGCGATGGAGACGTGATGCTCCTGTGTGCTCCTGCTGCTGCCACAGGTGGAATTTAATGTTCTCAGGTTCAGGTGTGTTCACCAACACGCGCTCGTGCGTCGTGCGTGTGACACGTGTTTCCCGAGGAGGTGTTTTATGTGTTTTGTGTGACGATCAGACGTCAGCAGCGGCTCCCCTCAGGAGGACAGGCTCTGCTGGGGTTACACCTCCTCCTCCTGCTCCTCCTCTCCTCCGCCGCCGCCGCCGTCACAGCCCCGCACTTTCTGGACAACTTGGCAGCTGCAGGAGGAGGACCCTCTCCCCGCATCTCCCCGCAGGTCCACTGGTCACTCTTGCGTGTTTCGATGGGGAAGCTGGACGCGCTGTGGCAGCTGAGCCTGCTGAGGTGGCTGCGCGAGGAGCGACAGTCGCGGAAACTCATCCTCTTCATCGTCTTCGTGGCGCTGCTGCTGGACAACATGTTGCTGACTGTTGTCGGTGGGTGACACGGTGGTGGGGTCGGTGGGTGCCCGGTCGGTGGGTCGGTGGGTGCCCGGTCTGGGGGGTCGGTGGGTGACACGGTCGGTGGGTCGGTGGGTGCCCGGCCGGTGGGTCGGTGGGTGCCCGGTCGGTGGGAGGTGGGTGCCGGTCGGTGGGTCGGTGGGTGCCTGGCGGTAGGTGGGTCGGTGGGTCGGTGGGTGCCCGGTCGGTGGGTCGGTGGGTGCCTGGCCGGTGGGCGGTGGGTCGGTGGGTGCCCGGTCGGTGGGTCGGGGGTGCCCGGTCGGTGGGTGGGTGGGTCGGTGGGTGCCGCTTCCGCTCTACCGTCGGTTCACTGCTGGCGTAGACCACGCTGGGTCTGCCTGCCAACTTTTATGTCTGTCTGCCTGTCTGTCTGTCTGCCTGCCTGCCTGCCTGTCGTCTATCTGCCTGCCTGTCTGTCTATCTGCCTGCCTGTCTATCTGCCTGCCTGTCTGCCTGCCTGCCTGTCTGTCTGCCTGCCTGCCGTCTGCCTGTCTGTCTGTCTGTCTGCCTGCCTGCCTGCCTGCCTGCCTGCCTGCCTGTCTGTCTATCTGCCTGTCTGCCTGTCTGTCTGTCTGTCTGCTGCCTGCCTGCCTGCCTGCCTGCCTGCCTGTCTGTCTATCTGCCTGCCTGCCAACTTTTAGTCTGTCTGTCTGTATGTCTGTCTGTCTGTCTGCCTGCCTGCCTGTCTATCTGTCTGCTGTCTGTCTGTCCTTCCATCATCCGTGTGTGTGTGTGCGCAGTGTAGTAAGTCAGACATGTAGAAGCAAACACATGGAACCGTGTTGCTGGTTGTCCACCTGTTGTCGTCCACCTGTTGGACAATAACCTGTTTGGGCGACTTTAATCTCCTGGGCCCTCAGTGGGGCCCTGGTCTCTGGTGGCCCCGTCTCTGGTGGCCTGGTCTCTGGTGCCCCGTCTCTGGTGGCCCTGGTCTGGTGGCCCTGGTCTCTGGTGGCCCCGTCTCTGGGGGCCCTGGTCTCTGGTGGCCCCGTCTCTGGTGGCCCCGTCTCTGGTGGCCCTGGTCTCTGGTGGCCCTGCTCTCTGGTGGCCCTGCTCTCTGGTGGCCCTAGTCTCTGGTGGCCCTGGTCTCTGGTGGCCCCATCTCTGGTGGCCCTGGTCTCTGGTGGCCCTGGTCTCTGGTGGCCCCGTCTCTGGTGGCCCTGGTCTCTGGTGGCCCTGTCTCTGGTGGCCCCGTCTCTGGTGGCCCTGGTCTCTGGTGGCCCTGGTCTCTGGTGGCCCTGGTCTCTGGTGGCCCCGTCTCTGGTGGCCCCGTCTCTGGTGGCCTGGTCTCTGGTGGCCCCGTCTCTGGTGGCCCTGGTCTCTGGTGGCCCCGTCTCTGGTGGCCCTGGTCTCTGGTGGCCCTGGTCTCTGGTGGCCCCGTCTCTGGTGGCCCTGGTCTCTGGTGGCCCTGCTCTCTGGTGGCCTGCTCTCTGGTGGCCCTAGTCTCTGGTGGCCTGGTCTCTGGTGGCCCCATCTCTGGTGGCCTGGTCTCTGGTGGCCCTGGTCTCTGGTGGCCCCGTCTCTGGTGGCCCTGGTTCTGGTGGTGGTGGCCCGTCTCTGGTGCCCCGTCTCTGGTGGCCCTGGTCTCTGGTGGCCTGGTCTCTGGTGGCCCTGGTCTCTGGTGGCCCCGTCTCTGGTGGCCCCGTCTCTGGTGGCCCTGGTCTCTGGTGGCCCCGTCTCTGGTGGCCCTGGTCTCTGGTTGGCCGTCTCTCTGGTGGCCCTGGTCTCTGGTGGCCCTGGTCTCTGGTGGCCCCGTCTCTGGTGGCCCTGGTCTCTGGTGGCCCGTCTCTGGTGGCCCTGGTCTCTGGTGGCCCTGGTCTCTGGTGGCCCTGGTGCACATGCAGCTACACCTTCCAACCGTGCAGACGAGCCTTCCTGGCCTGGAATATTGATCTAGTCATGGATTTGAGGCACTCGTTGAGTGTTTTCTGTTTTTATTTTAATATTATTTAACATATTCAGCACCTTCAGGTTGTTTTCTCTGAACGTGGTTTATGCTTTAGATCAGGACTCGATCGCAGGTCAATGTTGTCGGTCAGCGTTGCTTCCTGTTCATTCCTACCTCCAGACGTCTCCACCTAATTAGGTTTAGCAGGAGGTAGAGGAGGAACCATGGAGATCACTTAATGAGCCCCTTCATATTCCTGAATATATTTAACAAACAGGTTTGTTCACTGGAACAAACACCATCATAAACATTCACTGGCTCCTTGGTGAATCCCACTAATGACCTGACCTGAAGAAGCCCCTGTAGAAGCCTAAACATATATATCTATATATCTCTACATATATGCAAACACTATATTTATATTTGTAATGTGATTTTCCGACCCGCAGTTCCCATCATTCCAAGCTACCTGTACAGTCTGGACCAATCCAAAGTCTTGGTCTTGAAGAACAGCACAGAGTCCCAGGAGGCTTCATCTGGAGCCTTCCAAACCATCGTGTCCTTATACGACCACACTGTGAAGACCGTGGGCTCCAACGCCACCAGCAGGCCTACGGAGCTGGTCCCAGCACGCCTCCCTGGGACGGAGCTTCCTGGGAACGCCACCTGCCCGGAATCCACCAGCATGCTGACCAACGAGAACGTTAAAGTGGGGATGATGTTTGCCTCCAAGGCCACCGTGCAGCTCATCACCAACCCCTTCATCGGGCCGCTCACGAACAGGTACTGCACCTCCTCACAGCTCCTCACACCTCCTCACAGCTCCTCACAGCTCCTCACACCTCTTGCACACCTCCTGCACTCCTCCTCACACCTCCTGCACACCTCCTGCACACCTCCTCACACCTCCTCACACCTCCTCACACCTCCTGTACACCTCCTCACACCTCCTCACACCTCCTCACACCTCCTGCATACCTCTTGCACACCTCCTCACACCTCCTGCACCTCCTGCACACCTCCTCACACCTCCTGCACCTCCTGCACCTCCTCACACCTCCTGCACCTCCTGCACACCTCCTCACACCTCCTCACACCTCCTGCACACCTCCTCACACCTCCTCACACATCCCGCACCTCCTCACACCTCCTCACACCTCTTGCACACCTCCTGCACTCCTCCTCACACCTCCTACACCTCCTGCACACCTCCTCACACCTCCTCACACCTCCTCAAACCTCCTGAGACCTCTTGCACACCTCCTCACACCTCCTCACACCTCCTGCACACCTCCTGCACATCTCCTCACACCTCCTCACACCTCCTCACACCTCTTGCAAACCTCCTTACACCTCCTCACACCTCCTGCACACCTCCTCACACCTCTTGCACACCTCCTCACACCTCCTCACACCTCCTGCACACCTCCTCACACCTCCTCACACCTCCTGCACACCTCCTCACATCTCTGACACCTCCTGCACACCTCCTCACACCTCCTCACACCTCCTGCACACCTCCTCACACCTCCTGCACACCTCCTCACATCTCCTGACACCTCCTGCACACCTCCTGCACACCTCCTCACACCTCCTGCACATCTCCTTACACCTCCTCACATCTCCTCACACCTCCTCACACCTCCTCACACTCCTGCACACCTCCTCACACCTCCTGCACACCTCCTCACACCTCCTGCACACCTCCTCACACCTCCTCACACCTCCTCCTAAAGCTCCCCCTTGCAGATGTCCTTCTGGAAGACATGTTGACAGGTCACCTGTTTCCCTGCTGTGATGCTCTGCAGCAGTGGGGGCTGCCTGTGTCCACAACACACTCCTGGAATATCAGATGCTAAACCCAACCACAGACGGACCTTCCAGCTCTTCTTGTATACGTACTTGTATCTTTGTGAGGACTTTCGTAGACGTAATGCATTACTCAGCTCCTAACTCCACCCATCCCACCTATGTCCTGACCCCTAACCCTGACCTAAACCCAGTTCTAACCTCGACCAGGTCTGAACCCTGGGGGCCAGCCAGAAAGTCCTCACTTTGCTAGTAGAATCTGATGATGTACAAGAACACACACACAGATGAAGACGTGAGGGGGGACCTGTCCTCCTTTATGAACGTGTGTTCGTATAGAAGCCTGTTTGTTGGGGGATCAGGAGCTCTGCTGGCCTCAGCTTGGAGAGGGTTGATAGACCCTCTGGAGCTGCTGGACTGGGAGAACATAATGAGGAGTTGAGGAGAGACGTGATGAACGCTCCCAGCTGCCAGTCAGGCTGTGTCCACACAGCTGGAGCTGCCCACTGTAGGTGGTGCAGCACGCCAACGTTAGCTAAAGAAGCTAAAAATACCCGCTGCAGCTGTGGCGCTGGCCCAGAACAGTCTGGGTCTCTGACAGGGAGACCAAAGACCACATGGCACCTGCTCAGCCCGGTTGGTTCCTGTCGACGCTGAGCTCAGCGGTCAGCTGGGGCGCCACCGGAGCGTCTGAGGCGCCCCCCCCCCCCCCGACCCCAGATGTAACTGGGAGCTCTGGGAGCTCTGGGAGGTGGTGCTGAAGCTTCATGGCTGGGTCTGGATGGTCTTCAGCAGGCCTGGAGGGTCCAGCCAGCGAGGTTTGACCTTTTTCCGTGAGATCGCTTGCTGGTTTTTTTGCTGGTTGTGTGTGTGTGTGTGTGTGTGTGTGTGTGGTGTGTGTGTGTGTGGTGTGTGTGTGTGTGTGTGTGTGTGTGTGTGTGCTGCTTTGAGAGGGAACATACTGAAGGACTCGGTCATTCTTCCCTTTTTTTGAACAGTTTATTGTCACACTGGTGCTCAGAAGGTCCATGTTCCGGAGCACCAGAAGGCATGTTTGTGTCTGCCGTTACCGTGGAGACGGCTACAGAGACGCGGCCTCCCTCACTTGAGTTGACAGACCTTCAGGCATCTGTCCTCCTCGTCCACTCTGACGCCCCCTAACTCAGCTTGCTTTGGAGCATGTTTCCTATTTCCTGTCGGTGGAGGTTTGGTACCTGCGGCTCTGCTGCTGTGGGTCAACCTTCAGGAATCAGAGCCCCTCAGCAGCGAGGCAGGATTTCCTGTTTGAGATGGCGCTCACATATGCTCTAATTGAATCCCATTACTGCTTCTTAGTCACCTTTCTCCTGACAGAGGACAACACAAGGCCAGTCAAGCATGTGAGGAGAACATGACAGCGCTGATGCAGCCCTCATTAGCGTCTCCTCCTGAACCAGAGGCTCCACAAAGGCTCTGGCAGCTTTTACTACAGCAGCAACACATGGAGACAGGTCAGGCATCATAGAGGGGAGGGACAATATGGCAACATTAGCATTAGCGAAAATTAACATTAGCTTTTACTACAGCAGCAACACATGGAGACAGGTCAGGCATCATAGAGGGGAGGGACAATATGTCAACATTAGCATTAGCGAAAATTAACATTAGCTTTTACTACAGCAGCAACACATGGAGACAGGTCAGGCATCATAGGGGGGAGGGACAATATGTCAACATTAGCCTTAGCGAAAATTAACATTAGCTTTTACTACAGCAGCAACACATGGAGACAGGTCAGGCATCATAGGGGGGAGGGACAATATGGCAACATTAGCAACTCTTTTATTACAGCAGGTGTATGTGGTTGGGGAGGAGGGGAGGGGAGGGGAGGATAGGATAGGATAGGATAGGAGGGGAGGAGCCACAGCGACATAGAGTCCCATTTTAACAGACCCGACAGCAATAAATGAGTAGAGCATCAACCAGTGACTGCTGGAGCAACGGTTAGCAATGGTTAGCAACGGTTAGCATCTTCATGAGCAGCTCTGCCTGCTAGGGTTAGGTTGTTTTAGACCAAAGAGATCAGAGGTGTCAAACTCAAATACCCAGTCTTCCAAAATTCAAAACTGGGACAAAGTCACAGACCAACATTGATATTTATTGGAAAAAATCCTCCAGCTAAAACACAGAACCTTTTGATATGGACCTAAACTAGTTTTTCTCAACAACTGAACATGGACCAAGCAAAGCTGAACACAATCCAATAAATAATTTATTATTGCACACATGCAAAATCGAAATTCAAATAAAAACAAACACATCACTCGGAGTCATTTCTTCTGAATTAAATTTCAACAGAAATCTTTTGCTATTGTAAGTTAATGTAGTGTAAAGCTAATGACTTTTCATCTGTTTTTCTGGTGCCTTTGAGTCATTTCCAGGTGCTTGTTTGTCTTGGTGTTGCGTTTTATAGCGCCATCTGCTGTTGTTCTCCTTGTGATGCACATTAGCTCCACATACAGGACAGACAGGTCAATCTACACATCTAAACAGATATTCTGCCTCCTACCTGTTCAGAAAGGTCCTATTTTCTGCCTTTAATCATTTTTCAGAGGGGTAGTGCCAGAATTAGCATTAGCATATAAGGTCGCTATGACTACTTCCTCTCTCTTGGTGGTCAGCAAGCCACATACTGGTGCGTTACCACCACCAACTGATGTGGAGTGTGGATTTTCACACCAAAGCACCAGCAGAGCATTCTGGGATTTGTAGTATTAGCACATGCGCTTTAATAATACCGGCGGGTCAGCTCTAATAGTCGATTGGTATGGCTGCACGGGCCAAATATAATTACATTGCGGGCCAAATTTGGCCCACGGGCCAGAGTTTGACGCCTATGAAATAGATCATCTTTCTCCAGAGACAGAGTTGCCACTTGCGTTGGTGATTTTGCTGTATTCCACTCTAAAAGTAAAGTTTTTAATCGTAAATGTTTCACTAAAACAATTGAAAACACCAGTTAAAACGTTAGAAAACTCTGAGTCTCTCACTCAGTTTGAAAACTGTCGCAGAGGCAGCAGCACTGATTCCACAGCAGGATTCCTCTTTAAGATAAAAGCCTTCTAGGCAACGGCTCCGCGTTGGAGTCCCCACTGGAGGTCGGCAGTCCTTCTCTTTAGAGACGGCACCCTGGAGCATGGACGGGCTCCATCTCCTGTCCACACACTGGCAGTTCTGTCAGCCCG